>NC_141033.1:51400000-51442500 GCF_052040795.2 Danio rerio | reverse complement strand
ATATCGCATTGTATCATGATATGGGTGTGAATTGTATCGTGTTGCATCGCAATATGTCACAAATGTATCGCTAATATATCGGATCGTATTCTTTGTATCGAGATGCGTATCGGATCGGCATTATAGCTTAGATGCCCAACCCTACTAGACACACAGAGGTAAGCAGTCAGCTGGTAAGCAAGAAATGAAACCGCATCATACTGCCCCGTTGCGTTTGTTTTAAAGATGAAATGCAGCCATATGTTGCTCTGGCTACATAATTCATGATCTCCAGAAATGTATATAGGGCTATGATTTCAGAATGAGCCTACTGTATGTTGACTATACCGTTGAATTCAGCTAAAGATTGTATTCGGCTACCATAGTAGGAAAAAACCTATGGAAGTCAGTGACTTCTTGTTTACAACATTCTCCAAAATATCTACTTTTGTTTTAAAAAGGAAAAAGAAACCTACATATTTGGAACAAGTGGAGAGAAAATAAATGAGAGATCTTTCAATCTTTTGATTTTCATTTTAAATGCTTACCAGGTAGACAGCTCTCACTAGTTTTAAAACAGAACAGAAGTGTTTCATGAAAAACAGGAAGACAGAAGAGATTATTTTTAGCTGCTGACCCCTAGAACTGCCGTCTGCTCGACTCACAGCCGGTTCAGAACCACTGCCTGGGTTTTCAAGCCAGAACAATTACTGGAAGTTGCACACAGTATTATAGACTGACACCAGTGTCAAACAAACACAGTACTCTAGCGGTTACCAAACAGCCATCCATCACGCTTTCAGCAGCTCCCTTTACTGGAATACACACTACACAAAGCTCTTTTTCACAAAATAGATGTTAACACAAATTTCTACACTTTCTTAAATGAAGACACTAAAATGTCCGAAAGGGCTCCTATTTTACCCCTTTTACAAGATGAAACATAAGTCTTTAGTGTCTCCAGAACGTGTCAGCTCAAAATAACCATCAGATTATTTATTATACCCTGGGCTCGGTTTTTCAAAAGGTTTAATCCGGATAAAATTGATCCGGATTTAGTAATCCTGTTTTCGCAATCCGTGATCACGTAATCCAGCTTACTTTTTGAGCCAGTTTTTCAAAGCAACATTGGATTGGATCATTCTGATCCAGAACTTTTCAGGATCACTAAATCTGGACTACCAGTGCTCAATCACAATGTAGATGGATAGATAGGCCTATGTAAAGAGCAACAAGTATAATAGCCAGTGTGGGGTAAATATAAATTTATTTTTATTTGAAATGAAAACTAAGAAAATTTAATAAATATTAAAATAATTATAATAATAAATAATAAAAGCAAGAAAAACCCCACCCCATCCTCTTACAGCAGTCCTCTCATCTGAGATCTACAACACTGTACATTGAGGATATTTATAATAAGTTTCAAATATAGATGTATTGAATAAAAAAAAAAAAGACAATGTTGAAACCTCCACAATAATGTCAGACTTCCTCATCTGATGTGGAGGGAGCAGCTTGTCTGAGCGTATTCTTTAGGAGGCAGATCTCAAGTGTGGCTTTGGTTTGCTGCAGTTTGGTCAGAGTCAGTTGTTCCTTTGCCAGATGAAGCTGAACTTTTGTCTCTTTTTGCAAATGTTGAAAGTGATAAAAAAAAAAAAAAAAAAAAAAAAAAAAATATATATATATATATATATATATATATATATATATATATATATATATATATATATATATATATATATATATATATCAATTAGTAACAGAATAAAATTTATTGTTTTTGGTCAGTTTTGGTAGCTGTTTGGGGGATTATTTTATGAGGCCAAACTCTTTCTATTTTGCTGTAGCCCTATACTGAAAGGCTAAAAACGTTAAAGCCTATAATCACTATAGCCTGACAGATGAACAAATAAAATTAAAACCTTATTAATAAATAGTATATCTCGTAAGAAACTGCATGATCCAAATATAGTTTTGTTTAATAAATTTTTTAAGTTTTCATTACATTTTGGGCATGAAATCCACACTAAATCTATCCTTCTGATGGGATCAGTTTAATCCAGGTTTTTTGGATCAAAGTGATCCAAATCCTACAAAAAAAGGTCTGAAAAACCCAAACTAAAGGTTTGATCCGGATCAAAACCAAGATTGGATTACGTGATCTAATCCGATTATGTAATCTGTTTTTTCTGTTGAAAAAAACATTTTCAAGATTTGATCCAATCCCTTATCCAAAATCCTAGTGGATTACTTTTGAAAAACCGGGCCCTGCTGAATATGTACATTTTGGAGTAAGATTACATTGTGGCTGTTTTGTTTCATGTGCCTTTAAATGCAAATGAGCTGGTTCACCCCGCCCGTCTGCTTCTCCTGGGCTACGTCAGATAAACAGCAGTCAGTGACAGACGCGAAGGAAGCAGAGATTCAGTTCATCAGAAATACCACAGTAAGAACTTTCCCAGTGGTTATTTGATGTATTTGTGGTGGAGTTCATTTCTTTCTGCAATGATAAGTCACACACAATGTCGTTTCAAAATTCGCTTAAGTTTAACTTTGCACTGTTTTTGCACGTCAAATGTGACAGAATACACGTTCATATCCACTGCTGTATGGATATCTGTTATGTTCATGTACAAAAAAGGCTGATTTAACGTCCACCAACTGGGATTGAAGCGTCTTCTTTTATAATTGTACTGAGAGTTGGCTGTGGTGATGAATTACAATGATTTTACTGTATTTATTACAAACATGCACTGTTTTAAAAACAATTTAAACTTGTTAAACTCTTGTAGTGCAGATGATCACAGAGAGTTGAACAGATCTTTAATCACAGTTACTTTGTGCAAGTCCTTACTTGTGGATACGTTTATATGTCTTTCTATGGAGACATGCTAATACACAGCTGTCAATCAACTTAGTGGGCGGGAAAAACTGCACTTCTATGTCACGTTGCAGTGGGCCTCAAAGTCTCTGAGATTTGGATCCTATTTTAATGTCAGGAAATAAAAAAATACTTGTGTTTTTATCACTCCATTATGACTGTGGACATACTATATCTATACACAGTTCTGCCTTGATTTTAGATTATAGGTGCCCTTTAAAGTTAGAGCTGTCAAATGATTAATTATGCTTAAAAGCATTAAAAAAATTATTTACATAACATATGTGTGTGTACAGTGCTTGTTTATTATGTATCAATAAATCTAAACATGTTTCCCAGAGATGGGTTGCGGCTGGAAGGGCATCCGCTGCGTAAAAACTTGCTGGATAAGTTGGCGGTTCATTCCGCTGTGGCGACCCCGGATTAATAAAGGGACTAAGCCGACAAGAAAATGAATGAATGAATGAATGAATGAAATCTAAACATAGTTCTGCAAAAAAATATAATAAGAGCATGTTATATTTAAAAAGGGAAAATACTAAACTCGGTCAAGTTATAATAATTAAAATAATCGATTACTTAGATTGCCTTATATGCATTGAATTTATATTGTATAGTGATTATATGCATATAGTTTTTCCAGTAAGCTTTTTGTTTTTCTATTGTTACGAGTAGTTGTAGTGTAGTGTAGGCTTGTGTGTGTGTGTATGTGTGTGTGTGTGTGGTGTTTCTCTCTTTCTCTCGTGCTCACTCTCTCTTTCTCGCTCTAAGTATTCGCAGGTGTAGCGGATTACGTTGGGACGGATCATGATTGGCGCTTGGACTGGCGGCGGCTGTATGTAAACCTGCAGAGAAGATGGGTTCGATGGCTCCCCGCTCTCTCTCGATTTCCCCGCCTGTACTCAGTGGAGAAAGTGATCCAATGAGTGTTTGCTTGTATCTCTTTATGGCGTTTTTGTGAGATGCCATTGTGATAATTTTTAACCGACGATTGAAGTCCGGTTTTCTGTCTTCCTGTCAGGCTTGGAGCATGGTAGGGAGGTTTGGTGCCTTTTTATTTGTTATTTTCGTTCTGCATTTTATTTTATTATTTGTTTTCTAGGGAAGTTTAATCTAATTTAGTTAGCTTGGTTTATTGTCATTTATTTTGGCTGAACCCCTCGTGATGTTATTTTTGCTCCTTATTTCTGTAAATAAATCATGTTTTCTTGTTAATTCTCAGTGGTTGTGTTTTTGGTTCATATTTTGGGGAGAGAGAGCGCAGGGGCAGCAGGGATTATATTTTTAATCCCTGTTATTTTGTTAAATTTTGGTTAAATCTCTTTTTGATTGAGGATTTTTAATTTAATTCGTAACAATATGCATTCTTTAAATAGTAAATGTAGTCAAACTTAAAATGTAGTTCGTTTTTTTGTTGAATAATTGTCTGTCAATTATTATAACTTCTAGTTTAGCATTTTCTTTTTCTTTATATAAATATACACAACACTTCTGTCTGTTTCTTGAATCTGATTGGCTGACAGCCGTGTGATATTCTGCAATATCAGCAGTCGTACAGCCTCTTCACCCTTCTGTATTACTCCGCCCACATAAAGTGACAGCAAATCAATAAACTCACTACAGGTTGACAAATATTGCAGCTGTTGGACAGCATAATGTTCATTTTTAGGTGTGAATGTAGTTGGTTAGATTGCAACTATGCAGTTTATTTATAAGAATAGTGACTATTTTAAATGTTTATAATTTCAGAGCTACATCATGTCAGCATTTATCAGCACGTCATACTGAGCAGAACAAAGACGGTTCACGTTACACCACAAGATGGCAGCAGAGAACACATAATAGGCCCATATGGGAGAAAAACTCAAATTGAAACTACAGCTGATCAAATCATTATTAAACAAGTAAGTGACATTCTAAGTTGATCTCTCTCTGTTATATGTTGTAGTGCTGTATTTATACCACAGAAATCTGGAAGTGTTTCCTTTGCTTTGGCTTTTTTAGGGTTAATTATTGTGATCTCCCGATTGCAGCAGAGAAATACTGGGAAATCTCTATAGACTGATGGCATTTCATGCTGTTCAGCCTTATAATCTTAAAAAAATAGCAAAATCAGCTGTTTTGTCTTCAGTTTAGACATTACGCTACAAATTCTAGCTCTAAAGTGACGTTGGTGAATTAGTATCGGCGTCAGCTGAAGATGTGAATGAACAGCGGAAGAAAGTAGTTCCTCATACAAAAGGATTTTTAGACTCTCCATGTTATATTTTCTTCTTTATATACACAATTGTGCCTTCGAACTGTTGTATAAACACAATATCACACTCAATAAGGCTGTATATCGTCACTGGTGGGAATTTAAAAGCAAATATTGTGCAAAAGTCTCATGGATACTACTAAATCTTGATTTAAAGGCACAGTTCACCCAAAAGTTAAAATTCTGTCATCATTTACCTTGCTTATACTTGTTCTAAACCTGTTCAAGTTTGTTTGTTCTCTGTTGGACACAAAAGATGATTATTTAGTAAAATGTTGGAAACCGGTAACCATTGACTTTCATGGTATTTTCTTACTACAGTAGTCAATGGATGCTTTTCTCTAACATTCTTCAAAATATCATCTTTTGTGTTCAACAAAAGAAAAAAAAACACAACAACTGAAATTGGATCAGAACAAGTCAAGAATAAGTAAATTATGTTTTCATTTTTGGGTGAACTGTTCCTTTAAGAACGGTCAGATATTTATACTGGAGGCAACAAAAGCACTTGAATAAGAGCATTCTCCTCTGCTCAGCCTGATTGCACACGGTCCGTCTTTCTGGAGCACGAATGGCTGTGGGGTTTGAGTAATGCTGAAGTAATAAATGCACACCTTGTCTGCGGAGACGGTGAACTTCTGGAGCTGAATGTGGAGCGGTGGGTGGCCGCTGGACTCGCTGTAAAACCAGACACAGGGCCTCTATTTAGCATACAGCTTTAATATGCATGTGTGCAGAAAAAGCACTGATGCCACTGAGCTAAATGTCACCTTTCAGTCTGCAGTTTTACTGGGATGTCGCTGATACAGGAACGGCCTGCGTCTCCACTGTCTGGAGGCTTTCTGGAGCTCTCCACATCTCTGACAATCTGAGAAGACAAATCAGTGTTATTTACAGTTGAAGTCAAGAGTTATCAGCCCTCCTATATATTTATTCCCCAAGATTTTTTCAACACATTTCTAGTTTGCATGTTCTCCCTGCGTTTGCGTAGGTTTCCTCCGGGTGCACCAGTTTCCCCCACAGTCCAAAGACATGCGGTACAGGTGAATTGGGTAGGCTAAATTTTCCATAGTGTATGAGTGTGTGTGTGTTAATGTGTGTGTGGATGTTTCCCAGAGATGGGTTTCGGCTGGAAGGGCATCCGCTGTGTAAAAACATGCTGGATAAGTTGGCGGTTCATTCCTACGGAACCCCGAAAGGGACGTAGTGGAGGAGAAAAAAATTGGCTGGGTGAAAAAAAAAAAATGGGTGAAAGAAAAAAATGGGTGGGAGAAAAATATATATTTCTAAGTTTTTGCGTTCTCTCGCAAAGTTTTGCTTTCCCTCGCAAAGTTTTGCGTTATCTCGCAAAGATGTTTTGTAAACCCTCCTGTTTTTGCCAAAATTCTCCCATATTTTACCATTCTACCCCACTTTCTTTACATTAAATCTGTGCGTCGATCGTCGCCTTTCACTTTGCAACCTCTGAACCAGTGAATGCATGTATAAGCACTGACTGACAGACGCACTTTGTTTAGTTTGATAACAGAGGTGTCTCTGTAAGAATGCACAGATCTATAATGAAAGCAGTGCATTACTTTAGAAACTGTTTGTGCTCATTTAAGAGAAAATAAGCTGTTTAAAATAAAACATGCAGGACGGAGATGTTTACATATTATTCAGTGTATTTGTCTGTTTAAACATACACCCGCTCCTCTGTGCTCCTCTGTCAATGGCGCGTACAGACGCTGATCTGGGATCAGTTTATTGTATGGAGCGCGTCTTGTCAGTCAGCGCTTACACATGCATTCACTGGTTCAGAGGTAGCATATAAAAGGCGACGATCGACACACAGTAATGTAAAGAAAGTGGAATAGAATGGTAAAATACGGGAGAATTTCGGCTAAAATGGGAGGGTTAACGTGAGTGAAGTGAACAGGAAGTGTTTGTGGAGAAACAGTTTTGTGAGAGAAAGCAAAACATCTTTGCGAGGAAACGCAAAACATATTTGCGAGATAACGCAAAACATATTTGCGAGATAACGCAAAACTGCGAGGGAACGCAAAACATCTTTGCGAGGGAACGCAAAACATCTTTGCGAGGGAACGCAAAACATCTTTGCGAGATAACGCAAAACATCTTTGCGAGGGAACGCAAAACATCTTTGCGAGATAACGCAAAACATCTTTGCGAGATAACGCAAAACATCTTTGCGAGGGAACGCAAAACATCTTTGCGAGGGAACGCAAAACATCTTTGCGAGGGAACGCAAAACATCTTTGCGAGGGAACGCAAAACATCTTTGCGAGGGAACGCAAAACATCTTTGCGAGGGAACGCAAAACATCTTTGCGAGGGAACGCAAAACATCTTTGCGAGGGAACGTAAAACATCTTTGCGAGATAACGCAAAACTTTGCGAGGGAACGCAAAACATCTTTGCGAGGGAACGCAAAACATCTTTGCGAGGGAACGTAAAACATCTTTGCGAGATAACGCAAAACTTTGCGAGGGAACGTAAAACATCTTTGCGAGGGAACGCAAAACATCTTTGCGAGGGAACGTAAAACATCTTTGCGAGATAACGCAAAACTTTGCGAGGGAACGTAAAACATCTTTGCGAGATAACGCAAAACTTTGCGAGAGAACGCAAAAACCCACACATTTTTTTCTTTTACCCATTTTTTTTTTCACCCAGCCATTTTTTTTTCTCCTCCACTACGTCCCTTCCGGGGTTCTGTACATTCCGCTGTGGCGACCCCTGATTCATAGAGGGACCATGCCGACAAGAAAATGAATGAATGAATACACTTACTTAACAACACACTTTACATGCCAATTTGCACATAACAGTTGCACATATAACATTGTATATAGTGATATAGCTCTACATACACTTGTCTATTTGTATATCTGCATTCACCACTTACTGCTTTTTTATATATTTAGAATCTGTTTATTATCCTGTCTCTGTAGAAGCTCTGTCACCAAAACAAATTTCTCGTATGTGCGAACATACCTGGCCATAAAGCTCTTTCTGATCCCGATTCTAAATTGGCCATAGTGTATGAGTGTGTCATAATGTGAGTGTGTATGGGTGTTTCCCAGTACTGGGTTTCAGTTGGAAGGGGATCCTTTGTGTAAAACATATGCTGGATAAGTTGGCGGTACATTCCGCTGTGGCGATCCCTGATGAATAAAGGGACTAACCCTGCTGAAAAATCCAGCTTAAACTAGCCTAGGCTGGTTGGCTGGTATTAGCTGGTCAACCAGCCTGGTTTTAGAGGGGTTTTGGCCATTTCCAGGCTGGTTTCCAGCCATTTCCAGCCTGGTCTTAGCTGGTCAGGCTGGAAAATGACCAGCCAAATCCAGCTAAAACCAGCTTGACCAGCCTGGTTTAAGCTGGATATAGCTGGTTTTGGCTGGACTCCCAGCTTGGCTAGGCTGGTCAAGCAGGTTTTAGCTGGTCATCTCCCAGCCTGACCAGCTAAGAGCAGACTGGAAATGGCTGGAAACCAGCCTGGAAGTGGCCAAAATCCCTCTAAAACCAGCCTGGTCTACCAGCTAAAACCAGCCAACCAGCCTAGGCTGGTTTAAGCTGGATTTGTCAGCAGGGAAACCAAAGGAAAATGAATCAATGATAATCTCATTCACATTCATGACATGAGTAACTTCAGCGTCAACTCTTGACTGGGGGCGTGTCAGAAGTTGGGGCTGACACGATCCTCACAGCAGCGTCAGCCAATGAAATTAGTCCACAATCGACTACCGTCTGAGCTGGTGTATTTGGATAAAGCGACCTGATTGGCTGACGCGTCCATTGGCGTTTAAAAAGTTGAGAAATTCCTAACTTCCCCACTGAAGCGGCGCCGACGGATCCACAATGCAGTTTGGCAACGCCTGACGTCACCCTTTCAAAGTGAACAGACGCCCCGTGTGAATCAGGCGTCATGTCATGATCATAAAGGTGTGATGACATTATTTCACGTCTTATGATAAACCCGTCTTCACAAAGTGTTACCAAAAGTTTTGTTTACAGTATATAAATATTTAAAAACACATAGCACAATAATAACTTGAGGGAAAAACCCTTTCACACGAAATGTGTGTTCATGCCCGGGACCCCACAGGCTGATTGAGCTTTATGGTGGCGTATGAATCAGAGCTGGGCATTCTCTGATTATGAGCTCAGGATGAATGAGTCAGAGTTTGGGCGAGAGAGAAGCGGGTGATGCTGGAGAGAAACAGAGAGAGAGAGTCGCCTGAGAAAGTGCCATTTGGAGAGAGCAGCAAATTTACAAGCTTAATAACATTTATAAACACGCCACTCATGGAGAGGAAGCCTCCGCTTTAATCACACAACGGCACGTAATCAGGCAGAGCATCACGTGTCAAAATTACAGCAGTATCCACATGCGTTTCTGCTTTATATGAGCAGCTCGGATCAATCCTGGCTTTTATATACACGTTATATTCATTCATTTTCCTTCAGCTTAGTCCCTTAACTATAAACCGCCAACTATTCCAGCATATGCTTCACGCAGCGGATGCCCTTATAGCTGTTACCTAGTACACAGAAACACCCATACACTCTCACAATCACACACACTCACACACTATGGCAAATTTAGTTTGTTCAAGTCACCTTTAGCACACGTGTTTGGTCTGTGGGGGACCCTGTTTTCATCTGGATGCGGGCATTTTTTAAAACAGTATATCTATGGGCTCAAAACGTTAAGAATTCGCGAAAGAAAAATCCCACAATTGTTGTCGTCTGGACGCACAATTATACTACAGGTTAGAAATAAACACCCATCAAAAGCCTAATGAGGATACAAAAAGTCAACCCGGGCTCATTCTGAAATTGTATCCCTATATACATTTCTGGAGAGCACCAAATACATCCCAGGAGGTAGGATTTCTTTTTTACATTTTTTTTTTTACAGTTTTTATTTTCGCAAATCCACCAGAGGTCGCTGTGTCCGTTTTTTCAGATCTCAAATTTCTCTCGCAAGTACCATTTGTGCCTGCTGTTCTCACATAAATCCACCAGAGGCCGCTGTCGACTGATTGACTGATTGACTTACCCACCCTCCTCTTTCCATAAACCAAACCAATAGGGTTTTAAAAGCACCGATTGTCCCGCCCACCTACTTCCCTAAACCCAACCGACAGTGTTTTGAAAAGCAGTCCAAAAAAAGAAAAACCCTCTCCTGATTTTTACCAAATTTTCAGATTTGACCGCATTCTCACCCTGTTATTTACTTGTTTATTTTATGTTTTGGCATCTGTTTTTGTCCTACCCACTCTCTGGAACCGTTCTTCATGAGACTCGAACCCTGTCATCATGGTCAAGCTCTGCGTCTCAAGTCTGCCGAAGTACATGGCCACTTGACGAAACTTGTCACAGTGGGAAAGTCGTAAGCGGTCAGCTTGTAGCACGAAAAGAAACTGCGTGTGTGAGTAGGAGTGTATGGGTGTTTCCCAGTGATGGGTTGCGGCTGAAAGGGCATCCACTGCGTAAAACATATGCTGGACAAATTGGCAGTTCATTCCACTGTGGCGATCCTTAGATTAATAAAGGGACTAAGCCAAAACGAAAATGAATGAATGAATTAATAAAAAAGTACACATCAAATAAATATAAACGCGTTCTTACGTCCATGGCGTCAAAAAGTTTGTTTGACCTTCTTCTACGCCCGCCAGATCATCGCTAGGAGAGCATAAATACCTTATATGCCCTCTAGTGGTGTGAAATTACAACTCATAAATGGCTCCAACACTAACAATATCAAGGTCATTAGGTGCGTCCCAAATCGCATACTTAAGCAATATTCTATGCCATTTTGTAGTATAAATAAAAAAATATAGAAAATGAAGTGCGTTCACACCATAGACTGTAAAATATATGGACGTAGTATCCGTGACGTCACCCATAGGTTTCTAAAGAGCGCAAAAGAAGCCACAAGTAGGTGCGGCCAACCGTCGCTATTTTGTTCGCGCGTCATCAAACCCACGGCGGGATACCAAACAAGGGCAAAGAGTCGGAGAGTGAGCGGAGCTACAGACACCAGCTGGCATTTAGCTTGGACCTGGTTCAGACACACTTTACTTTGGGAGAAATGCTTAATACTTTGGTGCTTAGTTGTGCACTATATCAATAAAGTGTTTAGACTTTTAAAAACACTGCTGTAACACATTGAGCCACTAAACATTGTTCTTATGACGTTTTTCAACAGGAGGAAATGTGAATTACTTCCAAACACTTCAGATATAGTCTGTGTTAGTTAATGCAAGACTATTGATGAACTCCAGCATATAACTGTATGACAACGCTTCAGATGACTGATCTAGAGCCTACAGCTAATCAATCTGACAGATTCTGGAGTGCATTACAGCTCTAAATATAAATATAAACTATAAATGATCTTAAATAAAACAAATACATGTATAGAGATGGTATATAAGTATATAACTTTACTCACATGGGAAACGGAGGCCACGTGAATGGTTTGTGAGCACAATTAAGTGCACTCAGCATGCCATGCCATCTAATAATTGTAGGAAACAAGTCCAAAAGGCAGCTGACTGTGTAAAGCCACATAAAACAACACAGAAATACGATAAATATGCCGAGTTCAGTGACTAATCTGCAGGATTCAGCTGAGGTGAGGTGACGTGACGACGACCAACGAGACCTAGCTGTCACTCAAGTGGCCACGCCCTTAATTATGCAAACTTAATATAACTTAATATAAAGGAAACGGATGAGTTATAAAAAAAATTCACCCCCCTCACAGTTGTTATGAAGGGTGATATTAGCTGTATTAACCCAAACCTTTTTTTGTAGCAGGCTGTAAACACCTTTTTTTCTGCTGTAAAGTTGGCCATTCTAACAGTGGGCTCAATTGAAATTTGCTCTGTTTTGGAGCCAGGAGCGGCCAGGAGTAGCGGAATTTCAGATGAATTGCAGTTTTAGTTACTTCCGTATTGGCGTCCTGAGAGAGAGCGGAAGGTTGCCGCTTGGTTCACACTAAAAACTCTAAAAATAATAAGTGCACTTTAATTACCCGGATGACGCATGTATTCAGCCGTTAAAATGAAGTGTGTAATGATGGAAAGTTCACGCACTCAACGACCGCAGTTTTGCTCACGTATCGGAAGGTGTGGAGGTATCGGGCGCTTCTCCTATGAGAGTGATTATAGCGCCTCCCGATGGTGAATGTGGTTATACTTATGGCAGGTATTATTTGATCATTCGTTCGTTTATTTCACTAATTTGGCAACCGTCAAACGTCATCAGGAAAACGGTTTGAATTTCCTCTTAGTAAAAACAACATTGTTCCATTTAGGACAACACTACATATACTAAGCTGTTAAGTGGGTAAGTGCATAGTGCATTAGTGCATAGTAGGCCATTTGGGACGCAGCTATTCTTAAACGTTTACCTATTGAAGATCTGTGTGTTGTGAGATCCATTCCTTCAGCATTTGGACTGACTGACTTCCCGCTAGTCACTGGGATTTGTGACTTCCAGTAAAAGTAAAAGTCTCCATAAAGGGTAATGAGCACGAATCCCAGACCTGATACACCCTGGTAACCTCTGCTACTGACACAAGCGGCCATTGTTACAAGCCTGCTTCAGCCCAGAATGTCAGCAGCATTGTGCCAAACACAACAAAGCCAGAACCATCTGATGCTAAGCTGATGTTCAGGATATGGTGCTAAAAAGTAACCAAAAACAAAGCTGAAGAAGATATGCAGCACCTGGATGAAAAGAGCAGTGTTTTACAGGACGTTACTCAACTTTTGGCACCGTCAGTGAAAGCACTTTGAGAAAATGAAGATCTGCAAGTCAAGAAATATATACAGTTGAACTCAAAATTAAAAGGAAATTTTTCACAGTATTTCCTATAATATTTTTTCTTCTGGAAAAAGTCTTATTTTATTTTGGCAAGGATAAAAGCAGCTTTTAGATTTTTAAACCCATTTTAAGGTCAATATTATTAGCTCCCTTAAGCAATATCTGTTTTGGATCGTCTACAGAACGAACTACTGTTATATAATGACTTGCCTAATTACCCTAACTTTACCCTAATTAACATAGTTAAGCCTTTATATGTCACTTTAAGCTGAATACTAGTGTCTGGAAGAATATCTAGTCAAATATTATTTACTGTCATCATGGAAAAGATCAAATAAATCAGTTATTAGAAATGAGTAAATAAAACTATTATGATTAGAAACGTGTTGAAAAATCTCTCCATTAAACAGAAATTGGGGAACAAATATACAGGGCGGTTATTAATTCTGACTTTACCTGTATATAGGACTACATTTGAGTTAAATGGTAATCAGATGGTACTGATATACATAATGGTAAATGTATTTTTATGCATCAGATGCCCTTCCAGCTGCAACCCAGTACTGGAAAACACCTATACACTACGGCCAATTTAGTTTCTCCAATTCCCCAATAGCGCATGTGTTATGTGTTAGCGCACATGGAGCACCCGCAGGAAACCCACGCCAATACGGGGAGAACATGCAAACTCCACACTGAAATGTCCCAGCCGGGACTCAAACCAGCGACCTTCTAGCTGTAAGGCGACAGAGCTAACCACTGAGCCAATGTGTTGCCTCACAACACAAAGAAATATTTACAAAATAAATAAAAATGCAATTTCTTTAATGACCACAACACATGTACTTTATATGTATAGAATTAATTTTCAGCACAGCTGTACAACCTGAACCCTGTGTATTTATTTCGGGAAAGATCATGAAGATAAACATTAAAATCAGTAAAACATGAGCATAGATGCATATATAAAAATACAAAACAGATATTTAGAGATTTACAATATAAGTAATTGTTTAATATTATTCATTTCATTTTCTTGTTGGCTTAGTCCTTTTTTTAATCCGGGGTCGCCACCGCGGAATGAACCCATCTCTGGGAAACATTCACACACTCATTCATACACACACTCATACACCACGGACAATTTAGCCTCCCCAATTCACCTGTACCGCATGTCTTTGGACTGTGGGAGAAAACCGGAGCACCCGGAGGAAACCCAACTGAGCCGAGCCGAGCAGAGGTTCGAACCAGCGACCTTCTTGCTGTGAGGCGACAGCACTACCTACTGCACCACTGCGTTGCCTGTTTAATATTATGTATCTTGAAATACTTTGCATAAACCATGGGATATAAAACGGTTGAAAAAAATACAGAAGAACAGTAATATTTATATATAATTTATATAATTTGAAAAATTATAGAAGAATCATGAATAATGAAGAATTGATAAGTTATGCTTTCTATTTTAATTAAAACAATAATAAAACTATTACTACTAATAACTACTACTACTAATAATAATAATTAAAATATTCTATTGATGTAAAGCTGAATTTTCAGCATCATTACTCCAGTCTTCAAAATGAGTCAAATATGATGATTTGATTCCCAAGTAACATTTCTAATTATTATTTTGTGAATTTTGATTAAACTATTTTTATAGGTTTGGCATTAAAAGGTTTAAAAAAAAGCAGCATTTATTTGAAATAGAAATTTTTCACACACGTTGCAACTACAGCCACGAGGATCCCCGCTTCATGACACACTGCACTGCTAAAATCAATTAGTTACTTTTGCTTTAAAAAAGTGAGTAAAAAGTTGATTTTACTTTTAAAAATACATATGCTGGACAAGTTGGCGGTTCATTCCGCTGTGGCGAACACTGATTAGTAAAGAGACTAAGCCGAAAATAAAATAAATGAATGAATGAAGTAGTTTTGTGTGGTAGGAGAAGCCACTGTGGTGTTTTTTTCTTCTCTTATAAATGAGTTGTGCCTAAGAAGATGAAGACGAAATGCAATGAGCGCAATGCAGTGGCCTTTGGAGGCTTAGATGACGCTCTTTGGGAGAGCAGACAGGTAACAATTTGAAAAATATTAGAATTGATAATTTATGCTTTCCATTTTAAGTAAAATAATAATAATTAAATACTTTATTGATGTAAAGCTGAATTTTTAGCATCATTACTCCAGTCTTTAAAATCAGTCAAATAAGATGATTTGATTCTCAAGTAACATTTCTGATTATTATTTTGTAAATTTTGATTAAACTATTTTTATGGGTTTGGCATTAAAAGGTTTTAAAAAGCAGCTTTTATTTGAAATAAGGTTCATTAGTTAATGCATTTACTAACATGAAATAATCATGAACAACACATGTACAGCATTTATTAATCATAATTGAACATTTACTATTGCATTATTAACATTCAAGTCTATGCTTGTTAACATTAGTTAATGCATCATGAGTTAACATGAACTAACAATGAACAACTGTATTTTCATCAACTAACGTTAACGAACATGAATACTGTAGTAAATGTATTGTTCATTGTTTGCTCATGTTGGTAAATGCATCAATTAACATAAACTAATGAACCTTATTGTAAAGTGTTACCAGAAATTTTCTATATTTTTTTTAAATAATTTTGCTACCTCATTAATGTATTCAAAAAAAATCTATTTAAAGCACATCCTTGTTGAATATTCATTTATTCATTTTCCTTCGGCTTAGTTTCTGATTTACCAGCGGTTGCCACAGCGGGATGAACCGCCAACTATTTCAGCATATGTTTTACACAGTGGATGCCCTTTAAGCCACAACCCATACAGTCTCACATTCACACACACACACACACACTCATACACTATGGCCAATTTAGTTAGTCTTCAATTCTCCTATAGTGCATGTGTTTGGACTGTGGGAGAAACCGAAGCACTCGGAGGAAACCTACGCCAACATGGGGAGAACATGCAAACTCCACACAGAAATGCAAACTGACCCATCCGGGGCTCGAAACAGTGACCTTCTTGCTGTGAAGCCACAGTGCTAACCACTGAGCTACTGTGCCGCCCCTCCTTGTTGAATAAAAATCCAATAAAAGAAAAAAATAATAATTTCTAGAAACACATCCAAGACAACCCCACTACACACACTGAGGCTCTTCTCCAGCGCTAATGGCCTGTAATATAACAAATGGTTTATGCTGCCGGTTTATGAATATTTTCCTCTATTTGCTGCAGGTATCGCGTGTCCAAAAGACGTTATTTCAGCCCAAATGTCAGCGGATATAAAAACTGTAGATTCGAGGAGAATGCTGTTTGTCCTGGCGGCCTATTTTTGCCCTCCCAGCACAATTGAAGCATGTCGTACCTCATGAAAAGCTCTAGATATGTCCTGCCAGTGTCAATAACACCTAGAAAGAGCGGTGTATCAGACAACAGAGCACTGATAGATCCAGAGCATCTTATGAAATAAATGACAGAATTAATTATTTCATTTATTTAATTATCCCACTTTCACAACTCAGTGTTTAAGAAAATAATCCCAAGGAAAATAAGCGCACAGTGAATCTCCTTGCACATTTGTAACAGAATCAAAGCTGCGTACCGTAAAGCCCTTCAGACGATTCTGCTCCTCCTTCACCTCCTTTCCCATGATTCTTTGTGGGTCTGTTCCCACGCTGACGGGCGGCTCTTGGCTCGGGGTTTCGGGGTCACTGCCTTCCCTGGTTAACGAGGGGAGCTGAGCTGCTTTCTCATTCCTACAAACACAAACACACAGCCATCAAACCAACCTGCCAACAGAAGCGGCGGCTGGAGCCAAAAGCACACAGTGCAATTACAGCCACGGTGATCCCCGCTTCATGACACACTGCACTGCAAAAAAATCAATTAGTTACTTCACTTTAAAGAAGTGAGCAAAAAGTTGATTTTACTTCTAAAAAAAAACATATGCTGGACAAGTTGGTGGTTCATTCCGCTGTGGCGAACCCTGATTAATAAAGAGACTAAGCCAAAAAGAAAATAAAGAAATGAATGAAGTAGTTTTGTGTGGTAGGAGAAGCCACTGTGGTGTTTTTTCTTCTCTTATAAATGAGTTGAGCCTCAGAAGATGAAGACGAAATGCAATGAGCGCAATGCGATGGCCTTTGGAGGGTGATGCTCTTTGGGAGAGCAGACAGGTGCTCAAGACAGTTTTGGAGGGAATAATAACGTAATAATAATACTACTGAACCACTGTGATGACAGACTTTAGCTAAGGAGTTTTAGAAATGATGTTACGACTGAAGTTTATTTATTTGTTTATTATTGCGGATTGTACTGTTTTCCTCTTTGTCCCGCCTTCTTGCTGTTTTTCTGTTGTCTTATAGGCTCCCACGCCGGCGTGATTCCCTGCTCTGATTGGCTGCTGGTCTCCGAGGCCTGTATATAAGGGAGCTTCCGGCAGGGTTCGAGGAGCTCATTTCTGCTGCGTTCGGTGTTTGGAGTGGAGCTCCTGGGTTTCCCTCACCCCTTCGGCCGACGATCAAACACCAACCAACTTTGTATTGATGACCATCATATGTTTAAATATTTTTGAGAGTTTGAGCGTGTAGGGGTGACCTGCCTATTTATTTGATTACTTTTGACTTTGTTTATGTTAGGGAGTAAGGTAAGATTCTCGTATTTTTCTTTAAATAGTAATAGGTAAGTTAGTGGATTTATTTTATAGATTCTTTTGTTTGTTATTTTGGCCTGTGGTCACCCTGACGAAATGCTCATTTTTATAAACCCTATTTTTCTATAATAAATATCTTCATATGTACTCTCAATTGAGTGTGTGAGTTTGGTTGTCGACCGAAGGGAATCTTTTGCTTTAAGTTTTGTTTAGTTTGGGAAATCCACCACCCCAACACTTTTGTTTTTCCTTCGTTTATTATGCCCTTTTTGTTTCCCCTAGACTTGGGGCGTAATAAATGATCAAAACAACCTTTCAGATGTTTTACAATATGCTAAAAACGCAGCTTTGTCCAATAATGCATCACATCACACACATATTTATTATCACATTATCTCTTCTAACTATATTACTGTTACGGTCCGTGGGAGTTTGTATTTATGTGCCTTCTCCCTCTCTGTTTTGCTCGTCTCCCTTCACATCTCCTTGACTGTCATTAGCTCTTTGTCCCGCCCTATCACCTTTTGTTCCGCTTTTTTTTTTCTCTACTAGGTACCTCCTGATTGGATCCCGAGCCTGTCACTCCTCATTGGGGCGTTTCCTCGTGGACCAATTGGACTTCGTTCCGCGGACTTTAAATTCGACCGGCACGCCTTGTTTTTCAGAGTGCTATGTGTGTGCGTGTTGGTTTGTGTTCGCTCGTTGCTGTTCATCCTGTATGCTTTGTTCTGTGTTTCTGAATAACTACATCGATGTAAATTAGGTCATGGTTAAAGAGTTTATCATTCCTTTTTGGGGAAAAGGGAATAGTTTATTAAGTTGCGCGACATACATTTTGCCCGTAGGAAACACTAGGTAAGTGGGTGAGCGCCGCATTTTGTATTTTTGCTGATTTTATGTGTGGCATCGCAAATGCTAAAGATTTCGGTTTCTTTTTCACATTTTGATTTTGATTAGTAAGTTTAGAGGGGGATCTTGTGTTCTAGTTTAGGTGGCTTTTTGTTTTGTTTAGTTCTTTGCTTTGGCGTCACTCTAGTTCCTTTTCCCCTAAAACTTTTGATGGTATTTCTTTCTTCTTATTATTATTATATATACATTGTACAAAGCGCACACATGTAGGCCTCTCTTTTGTTGGCTTCATTTTTCTTCTCCTCGTAAGAGGAATAAACGAATTGAAAAGTAAATGTTGTGTCCTGGTGTATTTTCCATTCATCTACTCAGTAATAATTGAATATTATAAGTGTCACGTTTATTTTCCCTAGACGACTTAATTAAACCGTAACAATATCACATTAATTCATTGATGCACATGCTGGAATTTATGCACTAAATGTGTTTCCATTGTAGTTTACGCACATATCGCATATGTTTTTTATGTGCATTTCTAAAGTTGATAAACATCTTGTCTTTTCTATTAAGCTTTGTTTAATGCATATCCCAAAATGTGTATACAAATGAGTGGATGGAAACACAGATAATGACTAACAATTAACAACATTCTTGGCTCTGAAACAACAGAAAATAAAGTCAAGAATGTTGATGTGACTCTGGAGTCAGATCTGAGTTTAATAGTCATGTCAAAGCAATCAGTAAATCAGCATACTATCATCTCAAAAACACTACAAGAATCAGATGCTTTGTTTCCAGTGAGGACGTAGAGAAACTTGTTCATGTTTTTATCAGCAGCAGAGTGGATTACTGTAATGGACTCCTCACTGGCCTTCCTAAAAAGAACGTCAGTCAGTTTATCCAGAACGCTGCAGCCAGGATTCTGACCAGAACCAGGAAATCAGAGCACATCACACCTGTCCTTAGATCTTTACACTGGCTGCCAGTTACATTCAGAATAGAGTTTAAAGTATTATTACTGATCTATAAATCACTATATGGTCTAGGACCTGAATACATTACAGATATGCTCACTGAATACAAACCCAACAGATCACTCAGATCTTTAGGATCATATAAACTAGAAGTTCCAAGAGATCAGTCAAAGCAGGGTGAATTGGCTTTCAGCTACTAACAGCGCCCCCTGCTGCTGGAATCAGCTTCCAGAAATGATCAGATGTGCTCCAACATTAGGCACATTCAAATCAAGACTGAAAACTCATCTGTTTAGCTGTGCCTTTACTGAATGGGCACTGTGCTACGTCCGACAGATTGCACTATCATGTCTTTCTTTTCTATTTATTCTTTTATTCGTTTTTCAGTTTGCAATCATTTGTATTATTTGTTTATATTATCTTATACTTGTTTCAAACTTGATAGTGAGTAACTTTAGATTTTTGGGTTAACTGTCTCTTTAATACATTGACGACTGATGATGGTTACGCATCTGCTCTTTCCAAAATTAAGCAATGCTTTCATAACAAAGCCACTGAGACGGATGACTGAACGCACTACATCATGTCTTAAAATACATCTGCTCATGGGAATAGGGAAATCTCCACAGCTTTGAGACTGGAAATGCTAAACTTCGAGGATGACACACATGCATATTACACGCACACAAATCATGTTCTGTTATATAAGCTAACTATTATTAGGTTTGTATTATTAATTTGCTGTCAGGATGCTCACTGGCCTATATATACAGCAATAAAGCAATCAAAATACATAATTTTTGTATTAATATAGTTAATCATCAGTATCATTATCATTATAGTTAGTTATTAATTATAATTATTCATATCATATATATCATTCTGAATATATATATATTATATATATATCTTATATTTCCCTCAGATTAGTCTCTATAATCATCAGGGGTCGCCACAGTGGAATGAACCGCCAACTTATCCAGCATATGTTTTACACAGCGAATGCCCTTTCAGTTGCAACCCAATACTGGGAAACATCCATACACACTCATACTCGTATATAGTGCATGTGTTTGGCTCCGGGAAAACTGGAGCACCCAGAGGAAACATGGATTCATGCAGATATAATATTAATTTTTTAATTAAAGTCAAGAATAACAATGCTTTAACTTCATATAATAAAATCTGATGTTATAACATATATTTATAGATTACATATATAAAAATATATCAAAATAAAATAAACACCAATAATAAGAAATATGGAAAAGCATTATTTTATCTAAAATTCTGTAATAATAATAATAATAATAATAATAATAATAATAATAATAATAATAATAATAATAATAAATAATAATAATAATAATAATAATAATAATAATAATAATAATAATATTATATATGATTACAGATAAAACAGAAATTCATGTGCAATTACAGCAATAATGTAATTTATAATATAATATATTATAATATTTATTCATTCTTTTATTTTATTTTCGGCTTAGTCCCTTTATTTATCAGGGGTCACCACAGCGGAATTAACCGCCAACTTATGCATGTTTTACACAGCCAACCGCCAACTTATCCTTTTACACAGCGGATTCCCTTCCAGTTGCAACCCAGTACTGGGTAACACCCATACACACATTCACACACACTCATACACTATGGCCAGTTTTAGTTTAAATATGCTGCCATAATATAATATAATATAATATAATATGTAATTAAATATAATATAATATAATATAATATAATATAATATAATATAATATAATATAATATAATATAATATAATATAATATAATTAAATATAATATAATATAATATAATATATAATTAAATATAATATATAATTAAATATAATATAATATAATATAATATAATATAATATAATATAATATAATATAATATAATATAATATAATATAATATAATATAATATAATATAATATAATATAATATAATATACATGTGAAATGTGTAGTAATCAAATCTTTACCCCTAGCTCACATAAAAACTGTATTTTCTTCAATTTTAAAGTAATGTACAACAAATGAATCTACTTCCAATATAAAACACAGAATCAGCATCTAGACCAGTCAAAAGCAGCCTGATATATTCACATATTGATATAATACTACGATTTCTAACTTAATCTCCCTTCAAAACACTACAGAGAGGCTGTAAACGTCCAAAAGCTAGTGTATTATTAGCCATAAATCCATCTTGATTAAACATCTGCGCAAATAAACATTTAATAACAACCGAAGGCTTAAGCAAGCGATGGCAATCTTTTTAATTTTTTAAGACGAACTGGGCAAAAATCGCAGACTTTTAAACCTCAAAATAAATACGGACGCCTCATATGGTGGTGCATTAAAACTCAAGCAGTTAAAACGTAAAATTTGGTGGTAAACAAACAAACAAACAGAAAGAGAGTCTAAACAGCAACATGTGATATCAAATGCTTTATCTTGGATTTAGATTGAGAACAGTAATTGGTGACATTATGAAAATAAGCGCACGTCTTTTATATGCGTCTCATTATCATTTGGAAACATTTCCCTGGCTGTGCTGCATGCGGTTGGGAATACAAATGCTACAAAAACTGGATTGTGGAAAGCGCCGTGGGCTCTGTGGAAAACCCCATTTGCACTTTAAATAGAGCTTGTGTCCCTGCAAGGACACCATAGGGCTCAACTTATAACCAACTTTAAACTAAATAAAAAGAAGTCTTGCATTAATCTGCTCTTTAAAATATCTCTGCGGTATTTACCATTAGATTTGATGACGGGATTTTTTTGGAAAACTACTTGTAAATGTTATTTATTTTAATTAATTATTTAATTTTAGTTTCAGTTAATTATTTGCACATTCAATTGTCTGTGCTTGCACTGACTGTGGGAGGTGGTTCAGGTGAAGTGTGCTGCTTGTTTGTTTGAGTGTTTTGTTTAGTTGTCTGTTTGTTTTGATGTGTTGGGCTTTATTTTGGCTTATGTACTGATTCTTATAGTTCATCTCGAGGTTATCCCATTTAATGAACTCAAATTCAAACATTGTCCTCTAGGTATGAGCGATATTAATTTTCTTTCTGATCCGATATTGATACTCATACTTCAATGAAATATTTTATAGTGATTTTATGTTTGTTTTTTTTTAAACACATTATTATTATTAAATAACACAATAGACATAATTCCATTAATTAAAATTACAAAACATTTTTAACTAAACAAAAATTGACGAAATAAAATCATATATAACAAAAAATACTGCATTGCCTTGCTTAATATAAAGCAAATCGACATTTCTTCCCTTTAAAATTGTATTTTTATGTTATTTTAACTGTTTTTAAACTGTGCTGGGTGGGTGTACTGTGCTTTGATAGTGTGTGTTTGTGAGCATTAAAAGAAATACAGCGGAAGAATAATATAGTAACCATTACTGTTCATTCATTCATTTTCTTTTCGGCTTAGTCCCTTTATTAATCAGGGGTCGCCACAGCGGAATGAACTTATCCAGAATATGTTTTACACAGCAGATGCCCTTCCAGCTGCAACCCATCATTGGAAAACATCCATTCACACTCGATTACACACATACACTATGGACAATTTAGCTTACCCAATTCCATTCCTGTTCCTATTTACGTAGATATATATATATATATATATATATATATATATATATAAACTGTAATACTATTGTAATACCCATTTGCTCATGATTATTGAGCAAGCTCATACATGACACACACAAAAAGTGAAATGAATGAGGCATGTAGAGATAACGCAAACTCTAAATCAAGTCACTTTAGCATGTCAGTCATATTTATGTGTATAAAATATATGTTCCTAACAATAAAATTGTGGCTAGTGAAAATGGCGAGTGGCTAGTAATGTTGGAAAACCACTAGCCACAGTGACTGGTGATCAAAAAAGTTAATGTTAAGCCCTGGAGACAAGCATATAAAAATTTCACAGGAGGGTTACTAATTTTTCTTCGACTCTACATACATAGTACAAACTGAGTAAAATATACGTTTGGATTTTTGCTTTATTTTTCTATATCAATAAAATGAGACAAAGCTTGACCCTTTTTCTATTACACACTAATAAGTATGTACTATTTCTTTCCAAAAAGAAAGCTATAAGGTGTAGTGTAGGGTGTATGTGTTACCTGAGGGTCTTCTGGAAAGCGGCCCAGCAGTCTTTGAGCTCGCTCTGCTTCTGTGCGACTCGAGCCGCCAGCGCCGGCTGCAGGTTCGAGAGCTGAGAAACACTGACGTCCAGCATCTGCAGCACAAACACGGGCTTCAGGACACAGAGCTGGACATGATCTAATGCATTTGAACATACACTACTGGTCACTGAGATTTTTTGGGATGATTATGATTATTTTCAGTCTTATCTCATGAGGACTGCATTTATTTTAATGGATTCAATAAAGCAGTATTTTAGTATGAATACTTTGAGAAATGTTGAAAAGAATAAGCGGACTTTAAATACCCGGATGATGCACTTATTTAACTAATAAACACTCATGATGTAGGGGAGGAGCTGATGGAGAAGGGGAGGAGAGTATAGTAAAGAGTAGGAGCTGATGATGAAGGGGAGGAGCGGATGAAAAAGGGGAGGAGCGTGTAGTGAAGAGGAGAAGCTGATGGAGAATGGAAGTAGCTGATGATGAAGGGGAGGAGCTAATGGAGAAGGGGAGGAGCGTATAGTTAAGAGGAGGAGCTGATAGAGAATTGAAGGAGCTGATGATGAAGGGGGGGCCTAATGGAGAAGGGGAGGAGCGTATAGTTAAGAGGAGGAGCTGATGGAGCATTGAAGGAGCTGATGATGAAGGGGGGGCCTAATGGAGAAGGGGAGGAGCGTATAGTTAAGAGGAGGAGCTGATGGAGAATTGAAGGAGCTGATGATGAAGGGGGGGCCTAATGGAGAAGGGGAGGAGCGTATAGTTAAGAGGAGGAGCTGATGGAGAATTGAAGGAGCTGATGATGAAGGGGGGGCCTAATGGAGAAGGGGAGGAGCGTATAGTGAAGAGGAGGAGCTGATAAGGAAGGGAAGGAGCTGATGATGAAGGGAAGGAGCTGATGGAGAAAGGGAGTAGTGTATGGTGAGGAGGAGGAGCTGATGAAGGGGAGGAGCGGATGAAGAATAAAAGCTGATGATGAAAAAGAGCTGATGATTAAGGGGCGGAGCTGATGATGAAGAGGAGGAGCTGATGATTGAGGGGAGGAGCTGATGATGATGGGGTGGAGTTGATAAAGTAGAGCTGATGATGAAGAGGAGAAACATGATGAAGAGAAGCAGATGATGAAGAGAAGGAGCTGATGATGATGGGGAGGAGTTGATGATGAAAAAGAGCGGATGATGAAGAATAGAAACAGATGATAAAGAAAAGCAGATGATGAAGAGGAAGAGTTGATGATGAAGGGCAGAAGTTGACGATGAAGGGGACAATCTGCTGATGAAGAGGAGGAGCTGATGATGAAGAAGAGGAGCTGATGATAAAGAAGAGCTGTTGACGAAGGGGAGGAGCTGATGATGAAGAAGAGGAGCTGATGATAAAGAAGAGCTGTTGACGAAGGGGAGGAGCTGATGATGAAGAAGAGGAGCTGATGATGAAGGGGAGAAGTTGATGATGAAGAAGAGGAGCTGATGATGAAGAAGAGGAGCTGATAATGAAGGGGAGCAGTTGATGATGAAGAGGAGGAGCTGATGAGGAAGAAGAGCTGATGATGAAGGGGAGGAGCTGATGATGAAGAAGAGGAGCTGATGATGAAGGTTAGCAGTTGATGATGAAGAAGAGGAGCTGATGATGAAGAAGAGCTGATGATAAAGAGGAGGAGCTGATGATGAAGGGGAGGAGCTGATGATAAGGAAGAAGGGCTGATGATAAAGGGGAGGAGCTGATGATAATGGGGGGAGCTGATGATGAACGAGAGGAGCTGATGAGGAAGGGGAGGAGCTGATGATGAAGGAGAGGAGTTGATGATGAAGAAGAAGGGCTGAGGATAATGGTGGGAGCTGATGATAAAGGGAAGGATCTGATGATGAAGAAGAGGAGCTGATGATTAAGGAGAGGAGCTGATGATGAGCGTGGGGGCTCCTAATGAAGGGGAGAAGCTGATCATGATAAAGGGAAGGAGCTAATGATGAAGGGGTGGAGCTGTTGATGAAGAGGGGGAGCTGCTGATGTCATTGCAGATTAAACGGAATAACTTTGATTGCTATTAATTAAAAATGTAAAATATCATGATATCATTACATTGAAACGTAAAAGATCAGGTGACACCGAAGACTGGTGTAATGATGCTAAAAATTCAGTTTTGAAATTACATTCTAAAATATATTAGGTAACATTTTATTTTGATGGTCAATTTGTGTATTACTAGACTGCCTGCCTAATATCTGTTGATACTACAGGCCCGTGAAGAGACCTTCTAAGTGTAGGATAAATGGTTTTGAACAGGGGGTGGGGGTGGGGGGGAGAGTTGGGGTTGTCACGCTCGAACTGAAGAGCAGGGGGGGGGGGGGGGGGGGTTTGAATGGGTCGCTAGGGCACTTCAGATCACTTTGGAAGGGCACTTTCTATTCAAGACTAAAAAGGGCAGGTTGAGCCCTATGTGTGCATGTGCCTGCTGCTAAACATACATTAAATTGACTATAAGAAACTTTGAAAGCACATCAACTTACACTAACCCTAACCCCAACCTAACAGTCTATTCATAATCTAATGGGAATTAGTTGACATGTACATGCAATGTAACTTAAATTCAACAAACGAACCATCAAAATATATTGTGACCATACATTAAAACAGAAAACAAATTTAATAATTTTGCTGCTTTTTTTTTTTTTTTTTACATTTTTGTTCTAATAGATGCAGCCATGGTGAGAAGTAGAAACTTAATCCTTTAAGACAGGGGTCACCAATCCTGGTCCTGGAGGGTCGGTGTCCCTGCAGGGTTTAGCTCTATCTTGCCTCAGCACACCTGCCTGGTTGTTTCAAGTATACCTAATAAGAGCTTGATCAGCTTGTTCTGGTGTGTTTGATTAGGGCTGGAGCTAAAATCTGCAGGACACTGGCCCTTGAGGAACAAGTTTGGTGACCCCTGCTTTAAAAGAACAAAAAAACTCCATTGATCCCAATCTAGTTTTTTCAATGAAATGTCGATTCACACACCATGATTTGACTGGCGATGTCCCGGATTTCTCCATCTCTGCTGTTTTCCACTCCACTGCTGGGGCTTTTTCTCTGCATATAAAAAGTTAAGGAGAGTGAAGCATTAAATAATATTGCTGATCACATCATCATGTCCACATATTCATACATCAGATGACACAGAACCTGGTTTTGATCATAAAAAATATGAAAGATTAATTATTATTACCATGCTGATGATGGAGCAGATGATGTTTTCTGCCTGCTGGTAAAAGGACGAAACTTCCAGAGCGAGCTGCAGATTCTCATGATGCTCCTTCAAGTGCGACTGGGCCTTCAGCCAGCTGAGCGGATGACAAATAATGCATGGTGAAATTCATAGTGAAAAAATATGAGATTATTGAATTAAAATAATTATGAAATATAATTTGTTTAACATGTATTCATCTATTATTACTATGATCATGATGCATTATTATTATTATTATTATTATTTTGTCATCGTTATCTTCATCATCAATATTATTTTATCTTCATCATCATTATTATTATTATAACAATAACAATGTATTTCTACATGTATTCCTATTAGGTTAATAATAAAACCATTAAACAAATTATTATTATTATTAATAATATATTTTTGTGCTATTTTTAAACAGTAAATGATTATACAATGCATATAGTTGTTTAATAATTATGTATATTTTATTAGCTTGCTTTTCGTTGCTACAAAAATTATAATGTGCATAAAATTTATAAACATTTAAAAGTTGTGTATATTTAAATTTTATTATTATTATTATGTGATAAAACAGGTATTATATTACACCATATTTTATTCAAAATTAGATATACAAATTCCCTTTAAATGTTATTTTACATCAATATCATTATATCTAACTTGAAAATTTTGTACTATTTAACCAATTTATGCAAATTATATATATATTTAAATTTAGTGAATGACTCTAATTAGACATTAATTATGCTTTCATGCATTGTTATTCTGTGCACTAACATTTTGTTGATGTGTTTTCTGTGGGCTGAGATGCTCTTTCCTTCAGTCTTTCCCTGTTTTTCCAGTCTGAGAGCCATTTGGTTGATCTCCTCATGAAGGTTACGATAAAGCTGCTCATCCTGAAACAGACACGAGATGGCCAGAGCTCTTACTAAACCTCAGATACATGCAACACAATCATAGTTTCATCATGCCTAATATTCCCAAATCTAGTACAATCATCTTTTGGCTTACATGTGAAAAGGGTGAAAAAAAATATTGAGAAATAAGATTGAGCCACAAAATCAGATCAATTTGAAGGAATTAAAAAAATTATATATATATATATATATATATATATATAAACTAAATCATGGTAGTGTTGCATTACAGTTGTCTTTTGGACTGTGGGGTAAACCGGAGCACCCGGAGGAAACCCACGCGAAGACAGGGAGAACATGCAAACTCCACACAGAAACACCAACTGAGCCAAGGTTCGAACCAGCGACCCAGCGACCTTCTTGCTGCGAGGCAACAGCACTACCTACTGCGCCACTGCCTTGCAGGTTGCTTTACAATTAAATAAAAATAAATAAATAAATAAATAAATAAATAAATAAATAAATAAATAAATAAATAAATAAATAAACAAACAAACAAACAAACAAACAAACAAACAAACAAACAAACAAATAAATAAATAAATTGGAAAAAGTAGTAGCAAATAGGAGTAAACAAATATTGAAAATATTTTTATATCATGGTAGAGTTGCATTACAATTTAAATAAATAAATACATAAAAAAATGAATGAATTAATTAACGAACAAATGTATTAATTACAGTAAAAGTAGTAGCAAATAGGAGTAAACGATTATTTTAAACATTGAAAATATTTTTTATCATGGTAGTGTTGCAATACAATTTAAATAAATAAAAAAATAAAAAATAAATGAAGTAGTAGAAAAGGAAAATATAAATCATTTAAAACATGGAAGAGCTGCTTTACAATTAAAATAAATAAAAAAGACAGAAACAAATAAATAAATAAACAGTAAAAGTAGGAGTAAATACTGTAGGAGTAAACGATTATTTCTAATATTGAAAATATTTTATATCATGGTAGTGTTGCATTACAATTTAAATAAATAAATACTTGAATGAATTAATTAATAACAGCAAAAGTCGTAGCAAATAGGAGTTAAAATTATATAAAATATTTAAAATTATTTGTATAAAGTATTGTTACACTGCATTAAAAAAAAAAAAAAAACATCATTAGAGTAAAATCCTAATTTAATATATTTGTAGATCATGACAGTAGAAGTAGAATGCTCTCTTTGGCTTGGCTGTAGTGACTCAGTCGGTAATAAATCAAGTAAACATCCACTGCTGTCTTATTTGTGCAGAAACAGACGTTCAGAAGCAGCACAAACCAGAAGCACCTGTACTAAATAAAACAGTGAAACTCTGATTGTTGGTGATTGTGGCCTGTGGAGGATTCAGCAGAGTCTGGAAACACTCACCTGCTTTAAATCCAGGATCTTCCTGGTAATCTGCATCTTGTCAATGTTCTCCCCGAGGATGTTGGCCAGCGACTGCTCCTGCTCCTGCTGACACAAATAAAAGCTTTTCAGACGCTGTTTTCTTTCAGTTGGGCTACTGTTGCTGTAAATGAGCCGGGCTACCATGGAGAAAACTAAAACAGATCGGTGAGGAAAACACCTGCATGCAGATGCACAGCAGATTGTAGATTACTGAGTGAAAGAAAACAGCAATAATACCCCAGAAGATGACATTTGGGCCACAAAACCAATCTTAAAATGAGAATATGCTGTATTATATGCAAGCAGCAACATCCCACTCTCCCTCGTGAAGCAAATATGGAAGTAACTGAAACTGCAATTCATCGACTGGCCTTTAGGGGCTGGCTCCAAAGACTCCAAATGTTCACTGACTTCAATGTTAAATTGGCCATTTTTACAGCTGATAAAAACAGATTCACAGAAGAGTTTGCTTTATATAGCTAATATTACGCTTTATGACAATTGTGAGGGGGTGATTTTGTTTTTATAACTCATTCGTTTCATTTATTTAAATCTGCATAATTAAGGGTGTGTCACTTGAGTGACAGCTACGTCTCGCTGCTCGCAGTCACCTCAGCTGATTCCGGCTGATTAGCCACTGAACTCAGCATATATATATTGTATTTTTGTTTTGTTTTATGACATTCAATTGTTTTTTGGGATCATTTCTTACAATTATCAGAAAATATGGCATGCAGTGGACTTAATTGTGCTCACAAACCATTCACATGGCCTCCATTTCCCAGGTGAGTGGAATTCTTATTCTTGAAAATTCTTGAAATTTCATCTGAAGCGTTTTCATACAGTGCTATGTCTGGATTTCATAAATAGCCTTGCATTTACTAACACAGACTATATTTGAAGTATTTGGAAGTAATAGCACTTTCTTCCTGTAGAAAAACATCATAAGAACATTGTTTGGTGGCTCAATGTATTACAACAGTGTTTTTAAAAGACTAAACACTTTATTGATATAGTGCACAACCAAGCACATGTGGTCAGAACACAATCGAGTCACAGGTAATGAAGTATTAAGCATTTCTAACAAAGAAAACTCATTTAAACAAAATGCTAGCAGGCATCTGCAGCTCCGCCTCTTTGCCAATTTTCAGTAAACAAAATGGCCACGCCAACTTGTAGCTTCATTTGCGTTCTTTAGAAATCTCTGGGTGACATCATGAATACTTATGTCCATATTTTTTACAGTCTATGATTTTATGGCAAAAAAATATGAGAATATTTAGTAAAGTTCATATTCCATGTTGATTTACTACTATAAATGTATTAAAACTGCATTTTGATCAGTAATATATGCATTGCTAACAACTTAATTTGGACTTGAAAGGCGATTTTCTTAATATTGAGATTTGTTGAACTCTCAGATTACAGATTTTCTTATAACCTGAATGATTATTTACAGTTTACAGTGTGCAAATCACACATTTATAAAATAAAGTATATTTTAAAGCACCAAAATAAATGTCGATTCAAATGCTAATTATTGGACCTTAAGAAAGCCTCATTTTTCTTTGTTAAATTTAATAAATTACAATTTTTTCATCATGCTAGCATTTGTATTTTACATCATGCTCATATTTGTTTTTTAAAATAAAAATAAAGGTGTTCATTTGAATAAAAAACAATACAATTAAAATAATAATAGTAAAACAAATATAATTTTTTTGACATCATGTAATGTAACGTGTATCGATATAGTGCATTTAACAAGCGCGAACATTCACCCAAAGCGCTTCACAATCATAAAGGGATGGGTCTCTCCACACCACCACCAGTGTGCAGCATCCACTTGGATGATGCGACAACAGCCACAGGACAATGGCGCCAGTGCACTCACCACACACCAGCTATAGGTGGAGTGAAGAGACATCCTGGCAGTTTTTATATAGAATAAGACTAAATTTAATGTGAAAAAATAATGATAAAAAAATAATATATTTTTTTACTGTATTACAGTAAAAAAATTACATCACAGTAGTATATTATATGTATAATATATATATATATATATATATATATATATATATATATATATATATATATATATAATATAATATAATATAATATAATATAATATAATATAATATAACATAATATAATATAATATAATAAATAAATACATAAATAAATACATATATATATATATATATATATATATATATATATATATATATATATATATATATATATATATATATAACAAATTTTAATATAAAAAAGTAGCATTAGAGTAAAAAGTATTTGAACATAGCAGTATAGATTATATAAAATATGACTAATTTTGATATGAAATATACTAATATTACAGCTAAATATTTGTTTATAAAGCTAGTAATTTATATAAAATATAACCAATTTTAATATCAAAAAACAGTAGCATTATGGTCTAAAATATTTGTAAATCATAATAGTAAGGATTGTATTCCAATAAAGCATTTACAGTATGGTTTGAAGTATTACTTTTGCTGTATGAATATGTATATATTGTTTATTGTTATCATTCATTTTATTCTTTTGGTGCATTGATGTAGCATACAACTAAATTTCATGGAAGATGCACTTATAAAAATAACATAACTTACTATGGAGCCTGGAAATTCTTTCCTCAATCTATAAATTCTTCTTCTTATTTTTGCATGCATTGTGGGGTTCATCCGTCTCTATGCTCTCTATGTAATCCCATACGAACCATTGACATCATTAATTTAGGAAATCATCCACAAAAAAAAAAAAATCTCTTTTAGGTTTACACCGATAACGATTTTTGTAAACTATACAGAATTTCACTGTCATACGGTATATGCTGAAGTATGCTAGTAGGACTTCTAATTTGCCAGTAACCTGGGTTAAGCTCTTCTGGTGAACTGTAATACATTGCAAAATCGGCAAGTTTAAGGTCTGTTTTCTTTGATCTCCACTGGATGAGTGATATCCGATATAAAGTGGGTCTCAGATTGTATGATAGTATGCTTGAGCAACTAAATGAATGCCAAAGTCTGTTGAACTGAATGTATTTTAATGACAGTACAACAAAGGAACTGTATAAAACGGAAAAAAACTCACAATAACAGGTCACCGGAAGTTTATCAGTATGGGAACAGCACTAGCTCGCCATATACCCTATATAAACTGTGTAGTTAAAAAAGTTGCATCATGGAAATTACTGCATATTTTAATGTAAATACATATACAGCAAGACAAATGGTGCTGTAAATGTAAATAGAGTATTTTTGCGTTTAAATAATCATGTTTTTCTTGTAATTAACTGCTGCAAGTAAGCTATGGTAGATTCTATAGGAAATTGTCAACAGTAAGCTTAATCAGTATTAATGAGTGTAATGACATGTTTAACCTTCTCTTTGATCCACGCCTCCAGACGCTCCACCTTCCTATTAAACTCCTGCAGATTCTTAGCCCCGCCCATTGCCTTCATCTGATTGGCGGCCGTCAGTTTGAGCGCGTTCCATTGGTCGCGGATCTGAGCCAGCTGTTTCTTCACCAGGTCAGACGTGGGGTTGAGTTTGCACATTAACTGCTCTCCCATCTGGACAAACATCAGCATTCAGATGATTAACAGGCCTCTCCAACTTAAAGCTTAATCATCAAATCAAGTGCCGTTGAAATACACCCAACTATTCATTTTAGACCAACAAGAGTTCCGGTTTGAAGGCCACAAGGGATGATGAGTGTCAGGAAAGGTTAATTACGTGCAAAATTCTATACGGGGCTCCGACACTTTCCCCAAGAAAATTTTAAGCACTTTCCCGATGCAGTTTCTTTTCTGTAGATATTGTAAAATTTCAAGAATATATCAAATAGGGCTGCTCGATTTTGGGAAAAATCACAATCACGATTACTTCGGTCATAATTGTAAACTTGATTATTCAAAACGATTATCAGTTGAAGTCAAAATTAATAGCGTTCTTGAGAATTTTTTAAAAAGTAAATATTTCCCAAATTATGTTTAACAGAGCAAGGAATTTTAACAGTATTTCCCTCTTATATTTTTTCTTCTGGAGAAAGGCTTATTTGTTTTGTTTTGGCAAAAATAAAAGCAGGTCTAAATATTTTGAAACCCACTTTAAGGTCAATATTATACAGTAGGTGAGAGTACAAAGTGACTCTTACCGCCGTGCCTTATACCGCCGCCGTCTGAAATAACTGCCACTCTGTTTTTAGTGTATGACCGCAGTTTGTGAATGAGCCGCCAGGGGGCGCAAAGGGACGGGATGCGAACGGAAAGAAATAGCCTTTACAGCAGCTTTAAATATGCTTCTGTGCTTGTAAATGATATTAAACAATAAGTCAAAGCATTATAAGTTCTTCATTAATCATTTAAAATTTGTTAACACGCTTTATTGTAAACTTTTTAAGTGCAAAGAGGATTCGTTTTGGAAAATAGAATTGAAGAAGTAAAAGACAACTAAAATAAAAGCACAAACATTTAGTACAAATAAGTAGTCTTAAATAAATAAATAAATAAATAAAGCAGCCTAAATATAGAAAGATGTTCAGTGTTTGCTATTTTGATAGGACTAAGACAAGACATTTTCATTTATGTTTTATTTCTGTTTTTATTTCCATTTTTGTTGTTAATTATATTTTACTGTCTTATTTATTTCTCAACAATTGTACATACTAATAAACGAATAATGAAAATAAATGAATGATGAAAATAGGCCTAAATAAATTATTTATTTAAAGACATAAATAAGACATAATAAATCATTTATTTAAAGCCCCTTTAGGCAATATATATTTTGATTATCTGCAGAAGAAACTACTGTTATACAATGAACTGCCTTATTACCTTAATTAAGCCTTTGAATTACACTTTGAATCTAAATGCTTGTATTTTGAAGAATATCTAGTAAAATATTATGTGCTCTCATCATAGCAAAGATAAAATAAACCAGTTATTAGAAATGAATTATTAAAACTATTATGTTTAGAAATCTTCTTTCCATTAGACAGAAATTGGAGGAAAAGGGTTGCTAATATTCAGGAGGGCTAATAATTCTGACTTCAACTGCATATATACAGTTATTTCCACCCTACAGAGGAAAGAGAAATAAATACAATAGAATAAACTTATGAAACAAAATGTGCTTTAAGCATCTTCACTGTAAGAAAAACACTTTAGCTACAAAAGTCCTTCAGTCAAGAGAAACGAAGGATTTTCTCCTTGTTGTTTTATTAATAATGATAAAAACAGGCGGCAGCAGGAATTTCGCGCTGTCACTTTAATGGTTTCTCTTTCACGTGTCTTTTGATTCTCAACTCATTTGTTTATTACACAAATGAGGGTTAATATGAATAATCACTAAACACCACGTTTTGACACCTATTTGACCATTAAAGCGCTCACATTAAGATGACTTTAGATGTGTGCGCTCTGCTCATCAGTGTATGAATGAGACCGAATGCTGACGGCACGCTTCTGACTGTGTCTGCGCGCCGCACACACACGCACATAAGCATGCGATCTTTCGCGCTTTTAAGAGCAACAAATGTGTACAACTGGAAAGGGGGCGGTATTTAATGCAATAATCGTTTATCTCGATTAATGCTTTTTCATAATCGTTAAAAGCCCAAATCGAAATTGTACTTTCGATTAATTGCACAGCCCTAACATCAAAATGAAGAAAGGGGGACAAATTTAGCATCTCTACTGGGAAAAACATCTGACGTTGTGCAGATCTTGTAAAGCGAGCTGTTAAAAAAAATGGTGTTGAGCCCCAATGAACCAATGAACGAGCCCCCGATTTCATGATACGCACCGTCTAGGGATGGTGCACAGCATGAAAGACAAGACAACAACAATGAAGTCAAAGATTTATATTGGGGTTTGAATTTGGGAGCTGACAGGGCCACAAAAATATACAAAACAAAAATCCCTTTATATTAAATCTCTAACTTACCTGATCAAAAAGAAAGTACAAATTCACTACCCTAACTACCCAACACAAAAAGGTCAAAAGGTTTTACAAAGAAAATGGCTTCAAACTCCTTACTATCCCAATATATATATATATATATATATATATATATATATATATATATATATATATATATATATATATATATATATATATATATATATATATATACACTATTTACAAAGTATTTACAAAAACAGGCAACCATATTTGAAGGACAATCCAAAATTAATGTCAGCAGGCAACAAAGCCCTGTTGAATAATCCAGCTTAAACCAGCCTAGGCTGGTTGGCTGGTTTTAGCTGGTCGACCAGGCTGGTTTTAGAGGGGTTTTGGCCACTTCTAGGCTGGTTTCCAGCCATTTCCAGCCTGGTCTTAGCTGGTCAGGCTGGGAGATGACCAGCTAAAACCAGCTTGACCAACCTAGCCAAGCTGGGAGTCCCGCCAAAACCAGCTATGTCCAGCTTAAACCAGGCTGGTCAAACTGGTTTTAGCTGGATTTGGCTGGTAATTTTCCAGCCTGACCAGCTAAGACCAGGCTGGAAATGGTTGGAAATGGCCAAAACCTCTCTAAAACCAGGCTGGTCAACCAGCTAAAACCTAATTGCACAGCCCTAACATCAAAATGAAGGAAGGGGGACAAATTTAGCATCTCTACTGGGAAAAACATCTGACGTTGTGCAGATCTTGTAAAGCGAGCTGTTAAAAAAAATGGTGTTTTTCAGCATTAAGAAGAACTTTTGATTGTTATGATGCTAATCATTATTGTATTCTGTAGTAAAGTACAGTATTCTGAGGATAATTTTACTGGCATTTTTCTCCAACATTCCATTACTTTCATTTACTATCTTAAAAGTCATTTACTTCCATATTAAATGTGTCATCTTTAAATGAATATTTATTTTATATTCAAAAGTGCAGACAGAAAATTTAAAAGACCGATCATGTTACAGACAAAGTCCAATCACATGCGCTATAGGTGAATTGGACTAACTAAATTGACCATAGTGTATGAGTGTGTGTGTGTGTGTGTGTGTGTGTGTGTGTGTGTGTGTGTGTGTGTGTGTGTGTGTGTGTTTGTGAATGCGAAAGTGTATGGATGTTTCCCAGAACTGGGTTGTGGCTGGAAGGGCATCCACTGCAAAAAACATATGACTGAATAGTTGGCGGTTCATTCCGCTGTGGTGACCTGGATAAATAGGGGACTAACCCAATGGAAAATGAATGAATGAATAAATAGTAAATTATTATTGCTTTATTTAGTAAGATAAATGATTACAAAAGCAACACAATTAACCGTTCCAAGCACTTCATCCACAACCACAGCACTTCTTAAACCTTTAAAGCAAATTCAAGCATTTGGAGGATTTCAAGCACCCGTACCGACAATATATCAAAATGAAGGAAGGAGGATAAATTTAGCATCTCCACTGGGAAAAACTATGTTTTTTGTTATCCTGGACGTCTCACAGGAAGCTCTCTGACGTTCTGCAGATCTTGTAAAAGCGAGCTGTTAAAAATGGTGTTTTGACAAGTCAGCATTAAGCAGAACTCATGATTGTTTCCATAACAATTTGTAAATGTTTTGCCGTTTATTTGCAGAAGGGAGAACTTCTTTTGTTAATGTTGGCTGCGGGTCCTGTTGAAGCCTGACGTCCTGCGAGCAAATGATTCATCGATCTTTAACTCGAAGGTTCGTCTCACCTGATTGAGCTGAATGACAGTGTTTTCAAAGTCCTTCAAGTCTCTCTTGAGCGTCTGACATGCCTCCTCCCAGTCCGTCACAGGACTCTTTTGGACGTTGTTTCCATCCCTCAGGTCTCGTAGCTTCCCTCGGATCCACATCTCAGCCTGAGAAACACACAACACCTCCTTTAAAGTACACATGCAATCAAAAATCACTATATTGATTTTGTTCGCTCACATTGCTAGTTTTGTGTTGAACAATTCATCAGTGCAAAGAAAAAAACATTATTATTATCGAATTTACCTGAACCTTTTAGTTTTTTGTGTATTGTTATTAAATGTACCAATAAATAAAACATATCAACATTCTTGGGATAACCGATTTAACAGGAGGATTTCAGTAGAGCAAAAACACAAAAGAAAGAGGAAACACAAGGCACAAAGTGTTTGTCCGCATCATCTGACTAGAGCAAGAGCAGATAATTTGCACGCGAGCAGACAGTGTTTAGAGTGCGTGCGATAAGTTTTGCATGCGAGCAGCATATATATATATATTTATATACACACACATACATAAAATGTGAATATATATATAATATATATACACTATTAACAAAGTATTTACAAAAACAGGCAACCATATTTGAAGGACAATCCAAAATTAATGTCAGCAGGCAACAAAGCCCTGTTGAATAATCCAGCTTAAACCACCCTAGGCTGGTTGGCTGGTTTTAGCTGGTCGACCAGGCTGGTTTTAGAGGGGTTTTGGCCACTTCTAGGCTGGTTTCCAGCCATTTCCAGCCTGGTCTTAGCTGGTCAGGCTGGGAGATGACCAGCTAAAACCAGCTTGACCAGCCTAGCCAAGCTGGGAGTCCAAACAAAACCAGCTATGTCCAGCTTAAACCAGGCTGGTCAAGCTGGTTTTAGCTGGATTTGGCTGGTAATTTTCCAGCCTGACCAGCTAAGACCAGGCTGGAAATGGCTGGAAATGGCCAAAACCCCTCTAAAACCAGGCTGGTCAACCAGCTTAAACCAGCCAACCAGCATAAGCTGGTTTAAGCTGGATTTGTCACACAAAACAAACAGTACTCACAAATCTCAACATTCCCAGTCTTAACACATCCAAAAACTCTGCACTATTGACCTCATTCTCCGCAGACGAGCGGGCGCTGCCATTTGAATCTTTTTGGCACGAGACTTCCGGCCTCATTCACTTCCATTCATTTTTAAACATTAAAAACTGCTTGTTTCTCTGTTTGATGTTGCAAACTGATATTTCCTTGTTATATTATTCTATTTGGTCTGTATAGTCATGCAAACATTTGTTTGTAGAGCAAGTAGTTTGACCGTTTTTTGCCGTTTATTATTCCTTGTCATTTCTCCCATAGGCGACTGAAACGGAAGTTCTAAGACAATCGCGAAAACAGGCGCACTTCCGCATTTTAGAATAAGGTCAGAACTACATACAAACGTTTCACTAACACAAAGGAAGTGACCAAAAACAAGATGGCTGCCAAGAAAGTAGTGTCATGGCTTTTTAAAACATTGTAGGCCAATCAGGAACAAGCAAGCTGGAAGTGGCCAATTAGATGTGTTCTAAGCAAAACAGAAAAAAAAAAAAAAAACAGATGAGACGAGACAAACAAAGGGTTGTAACAGAGTGTGCAAGAAAATCTGTGCCCAAGCAACCTATATTTGAGTGCCTGCGGGAAGTTTTGCACGCGAGCAGCGTACATTTGAGAGCTCGCGAGCATTTGTCCACAAACACAGGACTTCTGCACGCAAGCAAAGAGATTTGCTCGCTCGTATTACATGAATGCGCTCGACTAGTAGTAAATTCTGCGCTGCTAACATTTGTCAGTGAAATAATCCCATATAAAAGTTCTTGTAAGAAAGATCAAGCTCCCATAACACAATTCAAAAGCAAAAATAAATGTAAAAAAATAAAAACATGAATCAAAAATACGGAAAAAACTGCTAATTTACAGATATTTTTTTATATTTTACATATTTTAATGAACATACATTTATTTTATAGTGTCTAAAGTGAGCTGTTTCTGAACTACACGGCCTGGATCTCATCATGTTAGTTTCATCCGTTCTGTTTTTTATTATTAAATCTCGAACACATGAACACATGTTGAGACACTTAAGGCCTATTTTACGCTCGCTTGCTTTCCTGAGAGCCCTCTGGAAACCCAATATTAAGCAAATAGATTTTTAACAGCGCATGTGTGAAGTCACAAACACTCTCTTATGATTTCCCGCAGAGCAGAGTGACGTTTCTGCAATGTTTTTTGAAGAAAGCAGCGATTACTTGAGTCTCGCTTTACAGGAATGCTTCATCTCAGATCTCATGTTATGAGCGCTGGAGTTTTCTCCTGGCCGCAGCACAAAGATTGTTGCATAAGGCTTTTGAAAGCACCATTTCTGGCTATGTTTGCACGACGCCAATAGAAAACAGGTGGTGGAGTCCAGATAGGTCTTGGACATGTTTATTTGGTATGAACACAATGTATGACCACTGGCGGTCTTCAAAAAAGCCCACCCACATCCCTGCAGACGAAAGCACTGCTAAATGAAGCTGTCATTTCTACATGACTAAACACACAGTGACCTCCAGAGCCAACAAAACCAACATTTCAGGCTAAACATAAGGAGATGGCTGAGTGAGGGTTACTTTGGCCAACAGTACTAATAATTATATGATTGCATTGCTGTGTGCATGTTAGATATTACATTTCATCTCATAATTTGTCTTGCACTAATGCATGTGAGTCATTGGTGACAAGACATCTGGTTTTATTTGTGTATCCCATATTTTTCAGAAAATGTCTGATGATGATGATAATAATAATAATACTAACAATAATAATAATAAAAAATAATAATCATAGTATTATATTTTATTATTAATAATAATAATAATTATAATAACGATTATGATAATAATAATAACAATCATAATGAAAATAATAACAACAATAACAACAGCAATAATAATAATACTAACAAAAAATAATAATAAATAATAATAATAGTATTATATTTTATTATTATTAATAATCACAATTATAATAATGATGATGATAATAATAATAACAATCATAATGAAAATAACAATAACAACAGCAATAATAATAATACTAACAAAAATAATAATGATAATGATAATATATTTAGGCGACACAGTGGCGCAGTAGGTAGTGCTGTTGCCTCACAACAAGAAGGTCACTGGTTCGAACCTCGACTGGATCAGTTGGCGTTTCAGTGCGGAGTTTGCATGTTCTCGCTTGGGTTTCCTCCGGGTTCTCCGGTTTCCCCCACACAGTCCAAAGACATGCGGTACAGGTGAAATGGGTAAGCTAAATTGTCCGTAGTGTATAAGTGTGAATGAGTGTGTGGATAATTCCCAGAGAAGAATTGCGGCTAGAAGGGCATCCGCTACATAAAAACGTGCTGGATAAGTTGGCGGTTCAATCCGCTGTGGCGACCCCTGATTAGTAAAGGGACTAAGCTGAAAAGAAAATGAATGAATACATATTATGTTTATTATTATTAATATTAATAATTATTATAATAAAGATTTAAAAATTATAAAAATAACAATCATAATGAGAATGAGAATAACATAAATTATAATAAATCACAACAAATATAATGATAATAATAATAATAATAACTAAAATTATAATATTAAAAATAATATTGACAACAATAATAATAATAATAATACCAAATAATAATAATAATAATAATAATAAAAACAAAAACAACAACAATGATAATAAAAATAAAACTATATAAAAATTATTGTAAAATATTATAACAGTTTTATTATTATAAGGTATGATAATGATGATGATAATAATAATAACAATCATAATGATAATAACATGAATTATTATTATTAGTATTATTATTATTAAATATTAAGAATGATAACAATAACAAAAACATTAATTAATTAATTAACAATAATAAAAATAAAACGAATATTAACAACAACAACAATAAGAAGAAAATGGCTAATTAATAATTAGTTGTAGCATCAAATTAAAGGTTAACAAAGATTTTAGAAATTATTTCAAATATAACATTAAAAAGATTTTTATATATGTTTTTTTGAGTTACTAAATATTTGAAAATATCATTGTAATTATGAATATTTAACATTTTTATGTTAGTCATTAATAATTGGGAACAATAACAATATTCTCAAAAATACAAAACAAACATAGAAATGCATTATAAATACAACAATAAAAGCTAATACAACAATAAAAAAATATACAGGGCTAATATATACATATAATTTTTTAAAAATATTAAAAATGTAATATAATAAACACTAATTTAACAAAATTAAGTCATAAAACCAAACAAATAAATAAATACTACCAACAACATTAATAATAATGAATAATAATATAAATAATACTTTATTTTTATTATTTTTAACAACAACATTAATAATAATAATAATAATGAATAATAATAACGATAATTAAATATTTCAATGTAATATTCTTAAAAACATTGCCTTAGAGTTGTATTATTATTATTATTCATTTTCTTTTTGGCCTAGTCTCTTTATTAATCTGGGGTTGCCACAGTGGAATGAACTGCCAACTTATCTACTAGTTTAGCCTATTCAATTCACCTATAGCACATGTGTTTGAACGGTGGGGGAAACCCACACCAACACAGAGAGAACATACAAACTCCACACAGAAATCCCAACTAACTCAGCCAGGACTCGAACCAGTGACCTTCTTTCTGTGAGGCGACTGTGCTAACCACTGAGCCACCATGTCACCCCGAAGAGACATCAAAACATTGAAAAACATAATAGTGTAAATTTTCACCACATGTTTCCAAAATAACTTTTGCTAATTTACTCCAAGCCGTTTAGAAGTTATACAATCATAACTCTTATATGCACTGGCACAACCTCTATAGTCGTATCATTTCACCCTGGCGCTGTGTATGATTTACTGAATGTTATTTTATTGAATAACAGCCTATTGTTTTTAAGGGAAGCGGAAGAAACAAAGGTTTAGTCCTCCGGTATGAAGTCATGGGTTTCTCATTACGCTGGAGTAGAAATGAGGCGATAGAAATGTTTACACAGGCCTCCAGTATAGAAATATCGTTGAGCCTGTGGGAAGCCATTAAAAATAATGGCTGATCTTTTATTAGAAGTGACATCATATTATTTTTTTATCTGCTCTGTGAGATCTTGCCAAACTCTGCTGCGGGTTTGTTTTTGTGATGTGTATCTCCCGCCGGCTTTTGATGTGAGAAACACATGAAATAACTTGAGTGGAATTAGTCACACAAGACTCACTCATGTTTATTTATTAGGCGGAGAAGAAATGCTTTTATGTCATAGTTTGTTCATTATAATTGTGACTCTAAAGGCTCCTTCTCGTTTTTGTTTATATTCAGCGTTTTGACACATTTTTCCAGATTCAAACCCAAGCGATTTTCACTGGCGTTGAGCAGAAGAGTATGCAAAAACACTCATTGACGTTAGATGGCGCTACCCAACTTTAACATTCAGTAACACACGGGGCGTCAATCAATCAGATCGCTTCATGCAAATACCCCAGCGCAGAAAGTAGCTGATTGTGGACTAGTTCCAT
>NC_141033.1:51317500-51395000 GCF_052040795.2 Danio rerio | reverse complement strand
TAGCGGAATGACATGTGCTCTTTTAGGTTCGTTAAAGACCACTCGTGCTGCTGCGTTCTGAAGCATCTGAAGAGGTTTGATAGAGTTAGCTGGAAGCCCGGCTAGTAGAGAGTTGCAATAGTCCAGTCTGGAGAGAACAAGAGCTTGAACAAGGAGTTGAGCTGCATGTTCAGATAAGAAGGGTCGGATCTTTCTGATGTTATAGAGTGCGAATCTGCACGATCGAGCAGTTCTAGAGATGTGGTCAGAGAAGTTTAGTTGGTCATCAATCATTACTCCAAGGCTTTTCACCATATTGGATGCAGTAATCGTTGCCCCATCCATCTGGATTGAAAAGTTATGATGTAGAGTCGAGTTGGCAGAAACTTCTAGCATTTCCGTTTTTGCGAGGTTAAGCTGAAGATGATGATCTTTCATCCAGTGTGAAATATTCAACAGGCAGGCTGAGATGCGAGCTGGAACCGAGGGATCATCAGGATGACAAGAGAGGTATAGCTGGGTATCATCAGCATAGCAGTGGTAGGAGAATCCATGTTTCTGGATGACTGGTCCTAGAGATGACGTGTAGATGTAGAGAATTGGCCCAAGAACAGAGCCTTGAGGTACCCCAGTGTTTAGATGCTGTAGATTGGACACCTCTCCTCTCCAAGACACCCTGAATTACCTGTTAGAGAGGTAAGATCCGAACCACTGAATAACCGTGCCTGCAACACCCAGTGACTCAAGCGTAGATAGTAGGATATGGTGGTTTACAGTGTCAAAAGCAGCTGACGAATCCAGTAAGATGAGGACTGATGATTTAGAGCAGAGTTCACCAATCCTGGTCCTGGAGGGCCGGTCTCCCTGCAGGGTTTAGCTCCAACTTGCCTCAATACACCAGCCTGGATGTTTTAAGTATACCAAGTAAGAGCTTGATTAGCTTGTTCAGGTGTGTTTGATTAGGGTTGGAGGTAAAATCTGCAGGACACCGGCCCTCCAGGAACAAGTTTGGTGACCGCTAATTTAGAGTCTGCTTTAACCAGTCTAAAATTGACATAATCAAATTCATTCATTTATTCATCTTTCTTCAGCTTAAGTCTGAAGTATTTCAGGGTTTGCCACAGTGGAATGAACCGCCAACTATTCCAGAATATGTTTTATGCAGAGAATGCACTTTTAACTGGAACCCAGTACTGTGAAACACTCATTCACACACACACTCATACACTACACACTCATACACAATAATTATTCAATTCCCCTATAGCACATGTGTTTGGACTGTGGGGGAAACCAGAGCATGCAAAGGAAACCCACATCAGCACAGGGAGAACTTTCAAACTCCACACAGAAATGCCAACTGACCCAGCCGGGACTCGAACTCCCCCTTAAAATATAAACTTTTCGATTGGCTACAGAACAAACCACTTAAATAAATAAATAAACTAATAAATAAAAGAAATCGGTTATTAGAAATTAGTTATTAAAACTATTATGTTTAGACATGTGACCTCTCTTATAAGCAACACTTGGGAAACACTTTTACAATAATAATGTTGTTTAATTTTGTTGTCTTCAACTGTATAAACTGTAGCAAATAGTACAAAAGTGTCCCGTTCACCACATAATGACTCTGTTTACAAGACTGAAAACCGTCAGACAGTCTTACATAAGCGAAAGCCACTGATGATGATGATTGTGGCGAGGACACATTTAAAGCCGCTCGAACAATGAGACACAGTGAATAAAGTCAGGAAACATCTGCGGTGATGATCAGCACATTAACACATCATCACCGTCACAAACACAGAGCATAAATATAATATTGTTGCAAAAATACGACACTGCAAAAAAAAATAATAATAATATTTTAACAAGAATTTGAGCAATAATATTTCATATTTTCAAACACATTTTGAGAGAGATTAACTGACTTTGTTCTTGCTACTTAATAAATTTAGAAAATATACATATAACTATTAAAGCATTATATTCATTCATTTTCCTTTAGCTTAGTCCCTTTATTCATCAGGGGTCTCCACGGCGGAATGAACCACTAACTTATCCAGCATATGTTTTACGCAAGTGGATGCCAAAAGACATGGTGAATTGGGTAGACTAAATTGTCCGTAGTGTATAAGTGTGTGTGAATGTTTCTCTGTAGAGATGGTTTGTGGCTGGAAGGGCATTCGCTGTTTAAAAATGAGCTGGATAAGTTGGCGGTTCATTCCACTGTGGCGACCCCAGATTAATAAAGGGACTAAGCCGACAAGAAAATAAATGAATGAATGCATTGTTTTAAAATTAAACTATAGTTGGGAAGATGCTATAATAACCTATAGTTGGGTTATATGTTGGGGTATGTTTAACCCAGCTATTTTAACTGAGTAACAGTACCCATCCTAGTGACAGTTCTTGCAGCTTTAGTCTGAGATTGGAGATTGTCCATCATTCATCCAGAGATTCCCGGTCTCTCCCCATCCTGAATGAGCTCATGTTTTCCACACGGTGTGACTCAAGCCTCGGGCCCACAGACAGACGCTGTGTTTGTTTTGAGCGCTGATTCAGCTTTAGCGTTTGTGAGTAAACACTGATCTGTGGGGTCTGGAGTCAGGTGACAGGTGGGGTCTTTTCACAGACATTCACCCCGAACGTCCGGAAAAACTGGCTTTCCTCTGCTGAGCACTTAAAATAATGAGTTCTTTAGGTTTGGCCGCTGCGCCGCTGACATCACTTCCTAAATTCCAAGAGCCCATTATCTTCACTACATCTGGACAAACCGCCGGAGAGGGAAATCACTGAGGTCAGGGCTGAGCTTCAGACGCTTTACAACAGAAAGAGTCACAAGAGCGCGGCTTTACTGTGTGTGATCTGGAGATGATGAACACATTAGGTGCGTCTCAAATCACATCCTTATGCACTAATCTATGCCATTATGTAGTCTAAATAGTGTAAAATAAAGTGCAAGATGCCATCTGGGTATTTACTGTGGCAGGGGCTACTGGAGAAGGGCAGGAGCTGCTGATATTGGTAGGAGCTGACGATGAAGGGGAGGAGCTGATGACGATGAAGGGGAGAAGCTGATGATGAGGGGAGGAGCTGATGATGAAGGGGAGGAGCTGATGATGAAGGGAGGAGCTAATAAAGATTAAGGGGAGGAGCTGATGATGAAAGGAGGAGCTAATGATGAGGGGAGGAGCTGATAATGAAGGGGATGAGTTGATGTTGAGGGGAGGAGCTAATAAGAAAGAAAGGGAGGAGCTGATGATAAAGGGGAGAAGGTGATGATAAAGGGGAGGAGCTGACGATGAAGGGGAGGAGCTGATGACGATGAAGGGGAGAAGCTGATGATGAGGGGAGGAGCTGATGATAAAGGGGAGGAGCTGATGATGAAGGGAGGAGCTAATAAAGATTAAGGGGAGGAGCTGATGATGAAAGGAGGAGCTAATGATGAGGGGAGGAGCTGATAATGAAGGGGATGAGTTGATGTTGAGGGGAGGAGCTAATAAGAAAGGGAGGAGCTGATGATAAAGGGGAGAAGGTGATGATAAAGGGGAGGAGCTGATGATGAAGGGGGGCGCTAATAAGGATTAAGGGGAGGAGCTGATGATGAAAGAAGGAGCTGATGATGAAGGGGAGGAGTTGATGATGAAGAGGAGGAGCTGGTGATGAAGAAGAAGAGCTGAAGATGATGAAACGGAGGAGTTTATGAAGAGGAGGAGCTGATGATGGTGAGGAGCTGATGATGAAGGGGAGGAGCTGATGGTAAAGGGGAGGAGCTGATGATGATGTTGGGAGGAGCTGATGATGGTTAAGGAGCTGATTATGATAAAAGGGAGGAGTTGATGGTGAAGGGGAGGAGCTTCTGGTGAAAGAGGAGGAGCTGATGAAGGGGAGGAGTTAGTGAAGAGGAGGAGCTGATGATTAAAGGGAGGAACTGATGATGATGATGAAAGTGAGAAGCTGATAATGAAAGGGAGGAGGATGAAGGAGCAGTTGATAATGATGAAGGGGAGGGGCTAATGATGAGGGGGAGGGGCTGATAAAGAAGGAGATGAGCTGATAATAAAGGGAAGAAGCTGATGAAGGAGAGGAGCTGATAATGAAGGGGAGGAGCTGATAATGTAGGGGAGGAGTTGATGGTGAGGAGCTGATAATGAGGGGGAGGAGTTGATGATGAAGGGAAGAAGCAGATGATGAAGGAGAGGAGTTGATGGTGAAGGGGGGAGCTGAGAATTAAGGGGAGGAGCTGATGATGAAGGGAAGAAGCAGATGATGAAAGAGAGGAGTTGATGGTGAAGGGGGGAGCTGAGAATTAAGGGGAGGAGCTGATGATGAAGGGTAGAAGCAGATGATGAAGGGGAGGAGTTGACGGTGAAGGGGAGCAGCTGCTGATGAAAGGAAGAAGCTGATGATGACGGGGAGGAGCTATTGCTGATGAAGGGGAGGAGCTGATAATGATGAAGGGGAGAAGCTGAAATTGATGGAGGGGAGGAGCCGATAATAAAGGGGAGGGGCTAGTGATGAAGGGGAGGAGCTGCTGATGAAGATGATGGGGAGGAGCTGCTGATGAGGAAGGGGAGGAGCTGATGATAATGGGGAGGAGCTGAAGATGAAAGGGAGGAGTTGATGATGGAGAGGAGGAGCTATCGGAAGAGGAGGAGCTGTTGTTTTTTATTATTTATATTGGATTAAGCCAGCAAAATTCTCCAATGCAAGCGATTACGCCACATTTTCTTACTTTCTTTGTTTACCTCAATGTTTTAAAATGACAAAATGTAAGAATACTGTAAGAATAAAACTGTGAGATGACTAATTATATACACTATTAAAAAATACAAAACACACCATAAAATTATTTTAAAATCAAAACTTTATATTACATTTTTTACTAATTCTTAAATTAAAAATATTTATACAAACTATAATGATTTATCAATAATGTTAAAATAATACCAATAATACATTTTTGGCTTAATGTTTTCATTACCAAATCTAATTTGCACATTTGAAAGAAAATAAATAAATAAAATAAAAGTGTCAACAACACAAAACCAATTATTTTATACTGTGGAAAATTACAAAAATCACTCAAAATGACAGAAAATGTCAAAAAAATCAAACAAAAAGCAAATATAAAACAATTATTAATTTTTAAACAAACTTAATAAAACAAAGCAAATTAATTCTTGATAAAATAACAACAATAGTAGTTGAATATATTATAATATTATAATAACATAAACACTATAACAAACATATGATAAATAAAAAATAAATTGTCTAAAAATTATTATTTCTTTTTAACACACGACCACACAATAAAAACATTAAAGCACTCATGAATAATGAATACAAGTGGCAAACACACATAAAAATCACCAAAACATTCTCATTAAAAGGAAATAAAAAAGCTCATGAAAATGTTTCATGAAAAGTCTTTATGATCCTTCAAATATTTGTATACATATTATATGTTTGTTTACTTTAATCTTTATAAACTTAAATATAAGCTTTTTAACAATAACCATTCATTCATTCATTCTCCTTCGGCTTAGTCCCTTTATTCATCAGTGGACGCCACAGCGTAATGAACTGCCAACTCTTCCAGCATATGTTTTACACCGCGAATGCCCCTCCAGCCGCAACCCAGTACTGGGAAACATCCATATACACTCATTCACACACACTCATATATGCGGCCAATTTAGTTTATTCAATTCCCCTATAGCGCATGTGTTTGGATTGTGGGGGAAACTGGAGCACCCGGAGGAAACCCACACCAACACGGGGAGAACATGCAAACTCCACATAGGAACGCAAACTGGCCCAGCCGAGACTCAAACTAGCAACCTTCTTGCTGTGAGGCTACAGTGCTTACCACTAAGCACCTATAACAATAACCACTTACATGTTAAACAATTTAAATACACTTTTTATCTAAGTTTAATGTGACTAAATTGTTTGTTTGTTTATACTTTTGGATTAATATTTCATCCGTGAAGAGAAAAATGCCTATAAAAAACATAAACGGAAAATCAAAGACTAAATGAACAAGATGTTAATCCTATATTGTGCTCTCAGGGAGTTTTTTCAGGGAGTATTCTCATGAATCAGGTAATTCTGGTTAATCATGACGATACCTGTGGTGAAGAAGAGTATTTCTCTCTGTCGGCACTGCACTGCTTTTCTCCATCTTTACACAGCAACACCTACACAAACAAAAAGCCATCAGTTAGATTTATTATTATTAAAAAGTAAAACCACAAAAAACATATGTACAATTTTGTTACTGGAAAAATTGTTACAAGAAAAAAAAAAGATATAATAAAAATAAAATAAAATAAAATAAAATTATTTAATGATTGATTGATTGATTGATTGATTGATTGATTGATTGATTGATTTTTGGCTTTTCTTGCCAATGAAACTTTACAAATTTTTGTTCAATTTGATGAAATAAAAGTCACTAAAACTGATTATTTAATAAATATAGTTGAAGTCAGAATTATTATCTTATTTTTCCCCATTTTTTGTTGAATGGAGAGGATTTTTTTCAACACATTTCCAATCATAATAGTTTTAATAACTCATTCCTAATAACTGATTTATTTTATCTTTGCCATGATGACAACAAATAATAATCGACTAGTTGTTTTTCAAGACACTTCTATACACCGCAAAAATTGCTTTTCTTACTTAGATTTTTTGTGCTGTTTCTAGTCCGAATACCTAAAAACTCTTAAATCAAGCAGAATTTTCTAGACAAGCAAAACTTATTGTCTTTTTTTAAGATGTAATATGCCAAAATGAAGTGAGTTTTTCATTAAAACAAGTTAAATAATCTTCCAATTGGGTCAGCAAAATAATCTTATGTCAAAAAAAAAAAAAAGATTATTTTGTTAACCCCATTGGCAGATTATTTAACTTGTTTTAAGGAAAAACTCATTTAATATTGGAGTTTAATTCTGAAAACAAGACAATATGTTTTGCTTGCCTAGAAAATGCTTCTAGATATAAGAGTTTATAGATATTTGGACTAGAAGCAAGACAAAAAATCTAAGTAAGAAAAGCATTTTTTGCAGTGTACAGCTTAAAGTGACATTCAAAGGCTTAACTGGGTTAATTGGGGCAATTAGGCAAGTCATTGCATAACAGTGGTTTGTTTTGTAGACAATCCAAAACAAATATTGCTTAAGACGCTAATAATATTGACCTTAAAATGACTTTAAAAATATTAAAAACGGATTTTATTCTAGCTTAAATAAAACAAATAAGACTTTCTCCAGAAGATAAAATATTATAGGAAATACTGTGAAAAATTCCTGAATCTGTTCAACATCATTTGGGAAATATTTGAAAACTAAAATTATCCACAGGAGGGCGAATAATTCTAACTTCAGCTGTATATTGTAGAGCAGTGGTTCTCAAACTTTTTTCATCAAGTACCACCTCAGGAAAAAATTGTCTCTCCAAGTACCACCAAAATGAGCAGTATTAAAATACAGTCGCGTAGTAGGCCCAGTAAAACAGCTAGAACTCAGCACAGTTAAAAAACGTGGCAGATTACCTCAGAAATATAGGCTATATGTCAAATATGGCATATTATATACATCATTTTTGATAAATTGTGAAATGTGTGTAGCATGTACATGACATATTTAATTTCTCTGTGTACCACTAGAAGGAAGCCTGCGTACCACTAGTGGTACACGTACCACAGTTTGAGAACCACTGTTGTAGAGTATAAACAGAGCGAGTGTTTCTTCAAGCTATCTCCTGCTGACCCTCTTAAACACACTCAACCAAGCCCGACTGAACCTGAACACACACTGAATGTGAACAGAATAGAGTCTTTCAGCTGAAACTCTGACATCATTTGAACTTCAGCAGTGATTCCAGGAAGAGCAGCGTTACATAATAAACACTTCATCTGAAGCACACAAAACCACACTGATGTTCCTCTGATATTTCTTCAGATGTGCTTTCACATTCATACAAATGAAGACAAAATTATTTGCCCTCCTTTGAAATTTGAAAGCTCTTTCAAATATTTTTCCCAAGTGATGTTTAAAAGAACAAAGACATTTGTTCTAAACATTTCCTATTATATTATTTATTATTATACTGATTTCTTTGAGTTTGGCTTGAATTAATTATTTTTCAATTGTCTACATACCACTGTTGTCCAGAGGTGGGTAGTAGCGAATTTCATTTACTTTGTTATACTGTATTTACTTGCGTAAAATTTTGGGTAACGTGTACTTTAAGTACAGTTGAAGTCAGAATTATTAGCCCCCTTTTGATTTTTTTCCCTTTTTTAAATATTTCCCAAATGATGTTTAACAGAGCAAGGAAATTTTCACAGTATGTCTGATAATATTTTTTCTTTTGGAGAAAGTCTTATTTGTTTTATTTCGGCAAGAATAAAAGCAGTTTAAAAAAAAATTTAAAACCATTTTTGGGACAAAATTATTAGCCTCTTTAAGCTAATTTTTTTAACGATAGTGTACAGAACAAACCATTGTTATACAATAATTTGCTTAATTACCCTAACCTGCCTAGTTAACCTAATTAACCTAGTTAAGCCTTTAAATGTCACTTTAAGCTGTATAGAAATGTTTCAAGCAAATTCGTACTTCCTGTTTGAAACGAATTTTTGAGGCTGCGTCACGGTCATGACATAATAGCGTGTATTCCAGCGTGCAGACTGGACGTCTGTGCCAGAGTGTGTCTTATTACGTCTTACAGTGTGATGCATTAATGCATGAGTAAAGCTTGGTTTAAACCAATCAGCACGCTCTATTGTGCAACTTCATTAATATTCATTACTGTCACCGTGTTTACACCACATAGACGCCACGTTGTGTTTGCAAAACAAGCGTGAAGTGTTGCTTTTATAGTTTGCTGCCATTAAGTTTCGTTTTCATTTTCTCTCTGTGAGAGCGCAGCTGGAGTCACGTGTGGATTACAGTGTACGCGACGCTCGACAACAATAACTTACGTGTCTAAGGAGGATTATTGTTTACCTGAGAGCTGTTCTCATCTGCAAACGCTGAGATCCGGATTTGCTTGTAGTATTCTCTTCATAAAGACGCGGCTCTAGTTGCTGGTGATTGTTCTGTCTCTACAGATTTGGTAAGTGAGCGACCAGTGCTCTTTGTTTATTCAGTTTGTTCGTATCGAATTAAGTTAACTATTGCACTGAGTGCAAACTTGTTAGCACCGCATTTTGTGACCAGAATAACACACGCGGCTTTCTGACGCTACCTGCCGTGTGCATCTAAGTTTCCGGGAAATGCAGAGTTTTTTTTTTCTCATTCGCCGTGCGGTATCAAACATTGCATGAAAAATACACGCTTAGAGCAGATCCTCGAATCAAATATCTCGTTTGTCGCGAGGGGCATGAATGAATTCCCTGAATGAAAGAGCCAAACTGCAGTTAAAGTCCAACATTTAATAATTTGGCAAATAATTCGACTACAGATGTCCATGTAGGTTAAACACCATCTCTTTCTCCTGTGTGTATTTTGACTGAAACTCGCGCGTGCCCAAATAGACACTCCCACACCCACCCACTTTAGTTCCTCCGACACTCCCCCCTAAACAGAGCTGGACACGCCCACTTTTCTGACTTTTTCCAAAGTAGAGGTGTGAAAACACTCTGCTGAAACGAGGGGGTTTCATGGCCCTTTAAGTAATGCACTGAAAAATAGCTTTTGCTGCTTGTTTAAACTACTTATTTGAAATGAGTTGAAACAAAGGTTTTTAGGACAACCTCATTGCTTTATATTCAATCCAGTTTAATGTGTAAAAACTATTAAGTTAATTGAGATGTGTTGGGATAACAAAGGATGTTTACAGACAAAGGTTTGTTTAAAAAAAACTAGTCTATTAAAGGTATTATGTTTAAAAAATGTATTGAAATGTAAAAAATAAATAAATATATATAAAATGTCACAGTAGGGCTAAAAATCATTCCTTAACCTATAAAGAACAACAATACAAAGTGTGTCGTACCTTGAAATGTGTGTCAGGTTTGTTCTCACAGCTGACATCCACTATTTTTATTATTATTAGCCCTCAAGAGATTTTTTTATTCATTTTTTATTAATTATGAACATAATTACCCTAGTTAAGCCTTTAAATCACACTTTAGATTGAATACTTGCAAAATAACTAGTGAAGTATTAAGTAATGCACTGAAAAATGGCTTTTGCTGCTTGTTTAAACGACTTATTTGAAATGAGTTGAAACAAAGGTTTTTGGGACAACCTTATTGCTTTATATTCAATTCAGTTAAATTTGTAAAAACTATTAAGTTAATTGAGATGTGTTGGGATAACAAAGGATTTTTACAGACAAAAGTTTGTTTAAAAACTAGTCTAAAGGTATTATGTTTAAAAAAATGTGGTGAAATGTAAAAAATAAATAAATATATATAAAATGTCACAGCAGGGCTAAAAATTATGCCTTAAACTTTAAATAACAACAATAGAAAGTGTGTCTTATCTTGAAATGTGTGTCAGGTTTGTCCTCCCAGCTGACACCCACTATTTTATTTATTATTAGCCCTCATAAGAGATTTATTTATTCATTTTTTATTAATTATAAACATAATTAACCTAGTTAAGCCTTTAAACACACTTTAGATTGAATACTTGCAAAAATAAGTAGTGAAGTATTAAGTAATGCACTGAAAAATGGCTTTTGCTGCTTGTTTAAACGACTTATTTGAAATGAGTTGAAACAAAGGTTTTTAGGACAACCTCATTGCTTTATATTCAATTCAGTTAAATTTGTAAAAACTATTAGGTTAATTGAGATGTGTTGGGATAACAAAGGATTTTTACAGACAAAAGTTTGTTTAAAAAAAAACTAGTCTATTAAAGGTATTATGTTTAAACAATTTGTTGAAATGTAATAAATAAATAAATATATATATAAAATGTCACCGTATGGCTAAAAATCATGTCTTGAACTAAATAACAACAATACAAAGTGTCTTACCTTGAAATGTGTGTCAGGTTTGTTCTCACAGCGGACACCCACTATTTTATGTATTATTAGTCCTCATAAGAGATTTTTTTTTTTATTTGATTGGCTACAGAACAAACCCCTGTTGTAAAATCACTTGCCTAATTAACATAATTAACCTAGTTAAGCCTTTGAATTACACTTTTAGCTGAATACAAGTATCCTACAAAATAGTAAAGTACTATCATCATGACAAAAACCGAAGAAACTCGCTATCAAAAATCTGTTATTACAGCTAATACGCTTACAAAAGTGCTGAAAACACTCTTTCATTTGGTAAATATTTAAAAAATAATAATAAAAATTTCACAGCAGGGCTGAAAATCATGCCTTAACCTATAAATAACAACAATACAAAGTGTGTCTTACCTTAAAATGAGTGTTGGGTTTGTTTTCACAGCTGACACCCACTATTTTAGGCAGCTGTGTGTTGGAGGCTTTGCTGTTGTTGTTGTTGTTGTTAATATTCTTCAGCTCCATGCCTGCAGTGAGCGCGTCCATCTGGCTGGAAATGGTGATCTTGCGGATGGATCTGGACGCAGGGTTGGGAGAAACAGAGGATTCGTCTTCATGCTGGTTCAGATAGAGACACACCTGCTCGTTTAGGTGCCGCAGTTTGCAGCTGTCTGAAAATGTCCGGTTTGGAAGGTAATCATCATGAAAGTCGGAGCACTTTGGTGTGACGGCTGGCGCTGAGAGTTTGGTCCTGATGGTGAAAGGCTGGATTTTTCTCACGATGCTCTCCGACATGGTTTAGTGCTCAGCAGGAGATTGAATTTTTATTTGAAGCGTGAATAGACAAGAGAATCAGAAATGTAGTTCTTGTGCATTAAAATTGTTGAGAATGCACAAGATGCAGAAAAGCATGGCTTCCTTGGACTGCCAGATGTGAGATAAAAAAAAAAATAATAATAATAATAATAAACCTAATTTGGTGTTTAAATAAGATTTTAAAAATCTAAATTTAATAATTGAGTTCTTGTGCATGAAATTGCTGAGATTGCACAAGATACAAATGACTTCCTTGGACTTCCAGATGCGAGAAAAACTGATTATAAGAATTATTTAGTGTTTAAACGAAGCCAAAAAGTCTGATATGTAGCATGTGTGCATGAACATTTAGTTGTCCACTTTCTTGTGCATGCTGAGGTTGCACAAAATGTACCACAGTATGGTCTCCTTGGACTGATCCGCTGTTCCCAAATGTAAAACACAAATGATTTGGAGTGTAAATAAAAACTAAGAAATAAAGTTCTTGTGCATGAAATTTTTAGCTCTTGTGGATATTGAGAAGGACTTGCTTAGACTCCAGGGAACTGATCCGTTTTCAGATGTGAGATTAAAAATATATAAATAAATAAAAATATGGAGTGCAGATGAAATTCAAGTTCTTAAGCATGAAAACAAACTCTTGAGACTTCCTTTGACTCCTCTGAACTGATCCGATCTCAGATGTGAGATTTAAAACAACAATGACAGTGACTGTAAATATTACAAAACTCGAATTAAAAATTCAGTCCTTAGGCATGCAATTTTAGTTGTCCACCATCATGTTCGTGTTGATTAAGGCTTCCTTGGACTCCTGTGAACGGATCGGTTCTCAGATCTGAGAATAAAAACAAAAATTAAGCGAAAAAACTAAATACAGAATTAAAAGTTTAAGTCTTGTGCATGTAATTTCAGTCGTCCGCCATCATGTTCATGTTGAGAATGGCTTACTCTGATGCCTGCGAACTGATCCGTTCTAAAATCAGAGATTTAAATCAAATAAAAAAATTACTATATCAGAAATCTAGTTCTGGTGCACACTATTGTAGTTGTCTGCTTTCTTATGCATGATGAAAATGTCTTCCTTGGACTCCTGAACTGATCTGTCCTCAGATCTGAGATTAAAAAAAAAAGCAAAGCACAAAAATCAGAAATGTAGTTCTTGTGCATGCAAGTTCTTGAACATGTGATTGTAGCTTTCTGCCTTGTGCATGCAAAAAAAAGACTCCTGCGAACTGATCTGTACTCAGATCGGAGATTTAAATAAAATCAACTCCTCCAAAAAATGCAAAATCAGAAATGTAGTTCTTGTGCATGCCATTAGTTCTCCGCCTTCTTGTGCATGCTGAAATTATCTTCCTTGGACTCCTGCGAACCGATCTGTCCTCAAGTCTGAGATTTAAACAAAAATGGAAAATACAAAAATTAGAAGTCTTGTTGTCTCGCGTGTAATTTCAGTTGTCCACCTTCTTGTGCATGTTAAGAAGGCACAGGACGCAGCCCAGGATGGCTTCTTTGGACTGCTGTGAGCTGATCCGCTCCCAGATGTTGCGCAGGACGGTTCCGAGATGCCCAGTCGCTGTCGTCAGGATCCTGCGGAGGAGCTGCACGCCTGACGCTGCTAATCTACTACCGAAGAGTCGGACAACCAGAGAGCGCAGCAAGAGGAACACGGCTGGCATGACTGAGAGAGAGAGAGAGAGAGAGAAAGAGGAGGGGAAGCTTTCGTGAATGAGGGATGAAGTCACCGCTCTGTTTCTGTCAGAGCTTGTGCAAAAAAAGCAAAGAGGAGGTTGTAAAGTCTGGCTGTCAAAACTTCCTCTGTGACTGAGAACAGATAAGGAGACCTCTGGGTGACCCTCGCAGTCTGGCCGTGCACAGAAGCAGCTCACTTTCTGTAAATATTTAAAAATAGCACATCGGCATGTTTTATTGGAGTCGTGCTTCCCTTGAATTTTTTTTTTGTTTTGTTTTATGCAAATTAAGGGGGAAAAAAAATGGCTTCACATTCCAGGATTGAAGATGCAGATTGGTTTTAATTATTGTTTTGTCTCGAAAGATGTTTTTAGGAGGGTTTGGGAGATGTAAAACAAAGGAAATCTTTAAATGTTCAGGTTGTTGTTTCTGGTAATCTGTCAAAAAGATTCCAGAAAAGATCTACAAAAAACAAAGAAAATGAGACGGCGAATTTACAATAAATTTATAAAATAATAATAATAATAATTTAAAACAAAGAAATCTAATCAAACAAAAAACCCAACTCTAAATAAAAATCTAAATAAAGCAGATGTTTTTAATAAAGTTTTCCTCGCCTCATTTTTTTTTTTTTTTGGAGAAAAGTTTTAAAAGTTTAAAGTTTAAGGCAAAATCAAAAAAGGCTTCACGTTCCAGGGGTGAAGATGCAGATTTAAGGTTTTAATTCTTGTTAAATCTCCAAAGATGTTTTTAGGAGGGTATTGGAAATGCATTAAGGAAACCTTTAAAAAGGAAATCTTTAAATGTCCAGGTTGTTGTTTCTTTGTTAACCTTTGTCAGTAAGATTGCAAAAAAGATCTACAAGAAGCAAAGAAAATGCATTAATTGAGACGATGAATTTACAGGTGAATAAAAAAACAGGTGAGCGGAGCTAAATCAAAGAAAACAATCCAACAAAAACCCCACTCTAACTAAATATCTAATAGCAGATCTGCATTGTTTTATTGAAGTCGTCCTCTCCTGATTTCTTTAGTTTTTTTTGGAGAAAGGGTGTTCAATGCAAAATCAAGAACAAAAAACGGCTTCACGTTCCAGGATTGAAGATGCAGATTTAAAGTTTCACTTCTTGTTACATCTCCAAATGTTTTTTTAGGGGGGTATGGGAGATGTGAAACTTAAAGGAAAATCAATTTAAATGTCCAGGTTGTTGTTTCTTTGTTAACCTTTGTCAGTAAGATCGCAGAAAAGATCTACAAGAAGCAAAGAAAATGCATTAAATGAGACGGGGAATTTACAAAAATAGATCAAAAATATTTATAATAATTAAAATAAATTTAAAAAAAACATCCCGCCCTAACTAATCTAAAAATAGTAGATTGGCGTGTTTTTATTGGAGTCGTCCTCCCTTGATGTGTTTTTTTTTTTTTTTTTTGGAGCAAAGATGTGTAATGCAAAATCAAGATAAAAAAGAAAAGAAAAATGGCTTCACATTACAGGACTGAAGATGCAGATTTAAGGTTTTAACCCTTGTTACGTCTCCAAAGATCTTATAGAAGGGTATTGGGAGATGCAACACAAAGGAAGTCTATAAAAGTCCAGGTTGTTGTTTTTTTGTTAACCTTTTATATAAAACGAAGCAAATGCATTAAATGAGACCCTGAATTTACAAAAAATACAAAAATAAAAACTTGAGCGGAGCTAAATCAAAGAAAACAATCAAGCAAAACCCACACTCTAACTAAATATCTAAAAATAGCAGATCAGCAAGTTTTTATTAGAGTCGTCCTCCCTTTAATTAATTTATTTATTTATTTATTTTTAGCAAAGATGTGTAATGCAAAATCAAGAACATGCAAATGCAGTTTTAATTCTTGCTATGTCTCCAAGGATGTTTTAGGGGGTAAGGGAGATTTAAAACAAAGGAAATCTTTAAACGTACAGGGTGTTGTTTCTTTGTTAACCTGTCAGCAAGATCTACAAAAAGCAAACCAAATGCATTAAACGAGACAGGGAATTTACAATAAATAGATAAATGAAAAAAAGAAAGAAAGCAGAACTTGAACGAAGCTAAATCAATAAAAACAATTAAACAAAACCCCATCCTGCACTGTAAAAAGCTATTAGTTACTTTACTTTAAATTTGAGTAAACCCATTGCTTTAAAGGCAACAAGTTGATTTAACTTAAAGTCAGTAAACCCATTGACTTCACTGTTATAATTATGAACAGTTTGTTTACTTCTTAATTATACGGCAACGGGTTTACTCTCTTTAAGTCCACTTATTGTTATTGTACAGTGCGATTCATTCACAGCTTAAGTCTATATTTCAGAGGTCACCACAGCGGAATGAACCACCAACCATTCTAGCATATGTTTTACACAGCAGATGCCTAGTACTGGGAAACATACACACTCAATTTCACACAGGACTACGGCAAATTTAGTTCCTCCAATTCACATATAACACCTCTTTGGACTGTGGGGGAAACCGGAGCTCGCAGAGGAAACCCACGCCAACAAGGGGAGAACATGCAAACTCCACACAGAAATGCCAACTGACCCAGCTGAGATTTGAACCAGCAGCCTTCTTACTTTGAGGTGCTAACCATTGAGCCACTGTGCTGCCCCAGTTGAAACTAATAACTACAAAATTAGTTAATTCCAATAAAATAAAATCTTCATCCTACATACACTATTCAAGCAACTTAAAGAAAACATCCTAAAATAGCATCCCTTACCTAATGTGCTGCAAACAGGACTCTGAGCATGAATAAAGGAGGAAAGGTTTCCAGAAGAAAGTGACTGCTGGTGTTGCTTTCTGGTCGCCGCCTGCTCTGGAAATGAAGCACTGGAGACTTTCTCTTCACGTCTTTGTTCTGGGCTTTGGGAACAGTTGCTTAAACAGGTTTCCAGCCCAATGAACGTGCTGCTAATCTAAGCAGAGGATGGCAGATGAGGACATGTGTTGTGAACAAATGATGCCTGACCTCTGAACCCTGGACGACAGTGATGTAAGGGCACGTGTGGAGCTGACTACTTGCATTTACACAGCAAAGCAAACAAGATGATGGAGTAAGAATCAAGGCTATTTTAGTCAAAAAAAGTCTGACTATTGGTCAAAAAGACATTTTAGATAAAGGGAAAACCACTTTTATATGTAGATTAAACACAGTTATATAACCATATTAATGGGCCCCAAAATATATTTAGTGACACATTTTTTTGCTGTTATTATCATCATCATCTTAGATTTTTTTGTTTCTGCCCAATATAACCAAACATTCGTGATCGATTAAGTAGTGGAAAGTCTTCTCTTGTTTACCCGTTTTGTTGTGTGAGTGCGAGATCAGTCAAACTTCACAGACAGTCTCACATGCTCTGCACACCCACACAGACACGCCTTTTTGGCACTCGATTTCTTTACACCGGCCCGGTTCTAAATTTCATAAAATGTCCAGGATTCAACTTATGCTTCTATATCTCGTATGCAATTTTTACTGAAGCCTACTTTTGATTGGCTTCTCAGCTGACTGCGCACGCACAGTTGTGAGAGAGCGACATACAATAATTTGTTTGTTTATCCAAATGACTCTATCTAGGATGAAATGACTGATCTAAACTGGTTGCAAAATATACAGTTGAAACCAGAAGTTGAGACACACTCTAAAAAAAAGGAACATAACCATTTCTTTAAAAATGTCTGCTGGTAAATCATACTAAACATTTACAATTTTAGGTCTGTTAGGTTTACCTAAATGATTTACATTTGCTAAATGCCAGAATAATGATCTTTTTATTAATTTCTAGACAGTCGAAAGTTCACACACATTTCCTTGATATTTTTTTAGCTTTGCTTTTAAACTGTATAACTTTGGTCAAATGTTTTGGGTATCCTTCCACAAGCTTCTCACAATAGTTTGCAGGAATTTTGGCCCATTCCTCCTGACAGAATTGCTGTAACTGAGTCAGATTTGTTGGCTGTCTTGCTCGCACAAGCTTTTTCAACTTTGCCCACAAATTTTCTATAGGATTGAGCTCAGGGCTTTGTGATGGCCACTCCAAAACATTCACTCTGTTGTCCTTAAAGCACAGTTGAACTAATTTGGCAGTATGCTAAGAGTCATGGTCTGTTTGGAAGACCCATTTGTGGCCAAGTGTTAATTTCCTGGCTGATGTCTTGAGATGTTGCTTCAGTATTTCTACATAATGTTCTTTCTTCATGATGCCATCTATGCTGTGAAGTGGACCAGTCCCTCCTGCAGCAAAACAGCCCCACAACATGATGCTGCCCCCCATACTTCACAGTTGGGATGGTGTTCCTCGGCTTGTAAGCTTTCCCCTTTGTCCTCCAAATGTAACACTGGTCATTATCACAAACAGTTCAATCTTAGCTCCATCAGAGCGCAGGACATGTCTCCAGAAATGAGTCTTCTCCCCAGTGTAATTCTGCAAATTGTAATCTGGCTTTGTTGTTGATTGTGGCTTGTTGATTTTCCCATGTTGTCACACAAGGCAGCAGTGTGTTTGAGGTTTTCCTGTAATACTGTTCTACAGTTGTGCCTCCAATTAACTCAAATGTTGTCAATTAGCCAATCAGAAACTTCCAAAACTTTGACATCATCATCTGAGCTTTTTCAGAGGCAGAATAATCTTAATGTATGTAAACTTGACTTTCAAGAAAAATTATAACAATTTCTCAAAAAATATCTCTCATTATTCTGCTATTAAGCATAACAGAAACAAATTTGATAATCCGAACTTACCTAAAAGAGAAAAAGTTTAGTCCCATTAACATCTGACTTTTTAAAATGGTTATGTGCCTTTTTACACAGTGTATGTACACTTCTGCTTTCAACTGTATGTACTCCATTAGTAATGGTTAATCAACACATTTGTCTTCTTTAAATAATCTAGAAGTTTTACTCTTATAATTATGAGACATTTTAGAGATTTTGTCTGTTTTTATTCCTTTTTCTGTCATGTATTTCTCATTTGCCGATTGTTTCATTTATTTGATGATGTTAATATATTACATAGGCTATTTTATATACATATCTAAAAATCTTTGGACTTCAAGTTTGCTCTGAACTTGAAAGAGAGAGATGCAGATTTTGCCTGTCAGTGGGTGCATATGGTACTTGATTAGCATAAAAAAATTGTGGAAAACGAAAATGTCATTTTTTGGTCCCACTTTATATTAAGTAGCCTTAACCAATATGTACTTACACAGGGATTAATAGTTTGTTACAATGTACTTATTGTGCAAATACATGTATTTATTGTGTACTTATGCTTGATTAAACACCTGTATGTAATTAAATCTGTAATTAACTTACATTTGTAAGTACACTGTTGACCATCCCTTACACCTTAACCCACCCTTAAACCTACCCATGCCACCAAACCTGTCCATATCCCAACTCAAGAGCACCACAAGTGTTCTCAAATACATTATGAACACAGTAAGTACATTGTATTTATTTTTTGATGCAAGTACATAATAGTTAAGGACACTTAATATAAAGTGGGACCCATTTTTTTCACTTTATTTCATTAACAAGAAACAGTGTATAACAGTGTCATAATAAATTTAATTATTGTTTAAAAATAAATAGCTTTATTTGTTGCATATAGTTAACTCTTTATGTTATGTGCGTAAAGTTGTGTTTAATCCAGCTACAACCGCAAGTGTATTTCAAACCTGTGGAATGCACTGAATAGTGCTGAAAAACACTTCATTTTAGCAATTAGTTTAGTAACAGTAAATTTTGAGAAAATGTACAAAATTTCCTCTGCCATTTGACCCGGCCGTAACACATGATGTCAGTTTTTATGATGAGTCGTAACAAAAGCTATAAATCTCTCACTCGCTCACAATAAAAGTGAAGAGGCCGTGATGAAGGCTTTTGAAATGGGAGAGGGTAATATTAATGTCACAATGGAGAAGCACAAAATCACCATCAGCACAAAACTCTCTGAATCAAAGTATGATCTCAATCCTTCAAAGACACTTTTGGAACTGAACAAAGAGCAAAAAGAGATATTGAACGAGGACAAGATCTAATCTTTTTTTCTTGTTTTTACAGACGATTGTTTAAGGTAAATGCGGCACACTGGCTCAGTGGTTAGAACTGTGGCCTCACAGCAAGAAGGTCACTGATTCAAGTCCCAGCTAAGTCAGTTAGCATTTCTGTGTAGAGTTTGCATGTTCTCCTCGTGTTGGCATGGGTGTCCTCTGGGTGAATTGGACTGAAATGGCTGTAGTGTATGAGTGTGCGTGTGTGTGTTTCCCAGTACTGGGTTGCGGCTGGAAGGGCATCCGCTGCGTAAAACATATGCTGGATTAGTAGGCAGTTCATTCCGCTGTGGCGACCTCAGATAAAAAAGGGGACTAAACTGAAGGAAAATGAATGAATGAATGAATGAATGAATGAATGAATGAATGAATGAATTTCTGAATGTCTGAGGTAATAATCTTGGAAATAATGTTCATTTCCTTGTTCAATTGTTTTATGCCATAAGACCTTCCTAGATGTTTCCCTTCAAGTATGTGAATTAAACATATGCAAACAACTGGAATATCGCATAAAACATTTGTCAATAAAGCAGCTTTTCTAATCAATGAGTCAAAGAGAACTCTAAAAAAGGAACATAACCATTTTTTTTAAATGTCTGCTGGTAAATCATACTAAATGTTTACTATTTTAAGTCTGTTAGGATTACCTAAATGATCTACATTTGCTAAATGCCAGAATAATGAGAGAATTTTTTTTTTATTAATTTATAGACAGTCGAAAGTTTGCACACATTTCCTTGGTATTTGTTTAGCTTTGCTTTTAAACTGTATAACTTTGGTCAAATGTTTTGGGTATCCTTCCACAAGCTTCTCACAATAGTTTGCAGGAATTTTGGCCCATTCCTCCTGACAGAATAGGTGTAACTGAGTCAGATTTATTGGTCTTGCTCGCACAAGCTTTTTCAACTCTGCCCACAAATTTTCTATTAGATTGAGCTCAGGGCTTTGTGATGGCCACTCCAAAACATTCACTCTGTTGTCCTTAAAAGACATTTGAACTCATTTGGCAGTATGCTTAGGGTCATGGTCTGTTTAGAAGACTCATTTGTGGCCAAGTTTTAATTTCCTGGCTGATGTCTTGAGATGTTGCTTCAGTATTTCTACATAATGTTCTTTCTTCATGATGCCATCTATGCTGTGAAGTGGACCTGCAACAAAACAGCCCCACAACATAATGCTGCCCCCCCCCATACTTCACAGTTGGGATGGTGTTCCTTGGCTTGTAAGCTTTCCCCCTTTGTCCTCCAAATGTAACACTGTTCATTATGGCCAAACAGTTCAATCTTAGTTCCATCAGAGCACAGGATATGTCTCCAGAAATGAGTCTTCTCCCCAGTGTAATTCAGCTAATTGTAATCTGGCTTTGTTGTTGATTGTGGCTTGTTGATTTTCCCATGTTGTCACACAAGGCAGCAGTGTGTTTGAGGTTTTCCTGTAATACTGTTCTACAGCTGTGCCTCCAATTAACTCAAATGTTGTCAATTAGCCAATCAGAAACTTCCAAAACCTTGACATCATCATCTGAGCTTTTTCAGAGGCAGAATAATCTTATAGTATGTAAACTTGACTTTCAAGAAAAGTTATAACAATTTCTTAATAAAATATCTCTCTCATTATTCTGCTTTAAGAAACAGAAACAAATGTGAAAATCCGAACTTACCTAAAAGAGGAAAAGTTTAGTCCCATTAACATCTGACTTTTTTAAATGGTTATGTGCCTTTTTATACAGCGTATCTACACTTCTGCTTTCAACTGTACACATACACACAGTAGCCAACATTTGAAGTGGATCACAACTTTCATCAAAGTCCTCCTCAAAATATTTAATAAACACTTATTTTTGTCTTTGGACAACTTTGATGACCTTTTTTGATCTACTTCAAATGTTGACTACTGTATATTTTACTCTTAAAGTGCCTGTAGGCCATTACTTGCAGAATGAATCTACAGTTTCGGCTTAAAATCCTCTTTCTTTCTACTTTCGACTTTATGAAAACAGGACATATGCAAAGTTCACCAGCAGAACTCAAGAGCTCCATTGAGTTTGTGGCGATCACATTTCTCATCCTGCTTCTTTTATGCCTCGTTAAACACTTAAAACGAATGGTTTTAGAAACATAAATAGTTCAGCGTTTCTCCAATACTTCAGGCTTAGGTTTGTCATTTAGCAGATCCGTCAGTCGGCAGCGCGGCATATGGTTGCATCAGTCCTAGTTATGACATGGTTAATGACTGTTGTAAAAAGCTCTGGTTTCACTATGAAGTCATCCAGAGGCTTTAATGTGTTGCAGCTTGAACATCAGAGATAACTTCTTTACATAAGCAGGGCAATGGGTGGAGGTTAGAAAACGCTGGATCTTCATTCCACATCACACCACACCTCAAAAGCTGTCTATTGTCTTGTTCTATTAGGTAAAGTAAAACGAATAAAACTACACTTGTAATAATAGCCAATAAAACAAAACTTAAATAATTTTCAAATTCAAAGCAAAAGCAAATGCTAGTTTCTATTACTACTACTCATGGTGCAGAGATTGAATTGGTCTCCCAGTAAATATCTTGGACTTTAAATTGATGATACACTTTCTTTAAGGTCTCCCATTCAGCAATTGGTGGAAAGATTAAGGGATTTTAGGCTTTTATTTTAGAATTAAAAACTGTCTTTCTTTTGATGCTAAAAAGAAGCTGGTTTATGCAACATTTTTTTCCATCAAATTTTTCTTTAATTTTGTATTTTTTGAACACAGAAAAACATAGCAAAGTGCATAGATATACATGCAATAACCGATATACAGGTTGTTAAATATTAGTACTAATAATAGTGCCAGCAACAACAACAATAATGTCAGTAAAAAAAGAAAAAAAAACTAAAGAGTAATGACAAGAACATAATTAAACAAATAAAAATAATAAAATTATATATATATATATATATATATATATATATATATATATATATATATATATATATATATATATATATATATACATGCACATACACATAAAACAAATTTCCAATCTAAAAAATGCAAAAACCCAAATCTGTATTTAAGGTTAAGTGAGGGTAAAATTAAGGCAGTTAAAATAAAATAAAAATAGAAGACTGGTGATAGACACATAGAAATTCAAAACTGTGCTGAAAGAGGTCTATGACAACGAAAGTTATTAGAAGCATAAACATGGAACCTTAAATTACTATAAAAAGGAAAAGAGATAAAATTATTAAAAAAGGAAAATAAATAAATTTATATATATATATATATATATATATATATATATATATATATATATATATATATATATATATATATATATATAATAAAAAAATATCAATAATAATAAGTAATTAATAAAACATGTATATATATATATATATATATATATATATATATATATATATATATATATATATATATGTGTGTGTGTGTATATGTATATATATATATTTATGTGTGTGTGTGTGTGTGTGTATATATAATTAAAAATAAAAAAAATGAGATCTGGAACCAAAAGTTTTTGCTTTTTGATGTCTCATTGATTCAAATAAGTAAACCTTTAAGCTTATCCAAGGTTTGTGACCAAAGTCAGATGGTGTCCTGTCTTGCACCACGGATGCGAAGTTGAGGGTAGGTTGGTCTGCTTTGTCTATTCGTAGGTTCAAGCATTAGTATATCTTTGCTTACAAGTCTATACTGGGTTTACTCCCATCATATCTGAACTACATTTGTAAAAAGACTGTCCTTAGCTACGGCCTTTGGTCACAAGACATTTATTTACTGTCTGTTCCTGAAGTGTGGATTGAGATGTGAAAAAAGGCTTTTAAATACGCAGCACCTTTTGCATGGAATAATCTACAAATTTGCAGTTTAAAGAATTGATTTCACTAAATGCTTTTAAAAAGCGTATAAATGATTTAGAAACTGAAACCCAGGCTTGCAGATGTTTTGAAGAGTTTGTTTGTCGGTGCACTGCAAAAATTGCTTTTCTTACTTAGATTTGTTGTCTTGTTTCTAGTCCAAATATCTAAAACTTCTTAAATCAAGAAGCATTTTCTAGACAAGCAAAAAATATTGTCTTGTTTTAAGAAATAATATGCCAAAATGAAGTGAGTTTTTCCTTAAATCAAGCAAAATAATCTGCCAAAGGGGTAAGCAAAATAATCTTATCACAAATTGAAAAACAAGATTATTTTGCTTACCCCATTGGCAGATTATTTTGCTTGATGAGGGGGTTCAGTTTATAACTTGATTTTGTATCATGTTATTATTATTATTAGTAGTAGTATTTATTATACGCATATTTGTATATGTTTTATTAAAAACAAGCTTATTTGTCCACCTGTCAGGTTTTAGACAATATGGAGCACGGCATATGTATTAGGATATAACTCAGGTTTTTGAACACACTTCGTTATTATTGTTCATTTATTCGTTTGCTGGAAATTAGTACTGAATTTAGAAATAGTTTTGACACAAATCTTTGCGCTTTACAATAAAAATTAATTAATTATAGGCTAATTGATGTCTGTGCGTACAACACGTTTCCTTATCCATGAGATTAAAAGTAAAGAATGAGGAGGCTATTTATTCTCATGCTGTTGATGCTCTGTTTAACTGTTTTCTCGCCAGTGAAGTGTTCAGTTTTTCCACTTACAAAGTCTGTCATGTAAATAGCGAATGGCGCAACGCAACTGACTCTTAAAGGGAATGGGAGATGAGACTCTGATTGGTTTATTCTCAAAACACACCAATAACTCATTAAGAGAATAAGCTCAACCCTGTTAGACCATGCGCCACGGCGCAAAGCTGATTTTTTCCGTCCTTAAAATAGCAAAAGGGGATTCTGACACGCCCTTAATGCGTTTGCGCCCTGCGCTTTAGACTTTGTGCCAAGATCGTTAAAATAGAGCCTTTTGATTATAGTGACAAATTAGATTGATCAATTCACTTATGATGCATGTTTTTGGAGGAAACCGGAGAACCCAGGGGAAACCCACGCAAGCACCGGAAGAACAAACCTTCACACAGAAACGACAGCCAGCATGTTTAAGGACTAGAACCAGTAACCTTTTTGCTGTGAGGCAACTGTGTTAATCACTGGGCCACCGTGACACCCTATGAAGGGAAAGGTGGAGGAGTAGGGGTGGAAAGGGGGAATCTTCAAGGCGAAGATGACTGTAGTAGAATCCCTGGCTCTTTATAGTGAGTTAGGAATCATCTGATTGGTGAATCATGCATTAGTTAATGCAGAACCAGCCGTGTTCAATCATAATCATGTGATCCTCTCGAAATTAGTTTATAAATAAACTTGACTTAAATGAATGCACTTCCCTGCAATATGGATATTGCATATACTATTATTACAAAACTGATCATTTTTCAATATCATGCAGCCCAACCGCAAATATTTCCCAGTATCGTGCAGGCCTACAGTGAACATCCTCATATGAAATCAGAGAGATGTATGGATGGTTCTGGTTTAATATGAATGGTGTTTTCATAGCCGAATGCAAAAGATAGATGAAATCATGATGTTACAGCTCTGCAGCAGGTCTGGCTGGCAGAAGGTGGTGTTTGCTGAGCTTCACTGAGATGAGCTGATGTCATGAAAATGTGTGGTTGGATGATGCTCTTTGATTGCTCTCTCTCTCTCTCATCTGCAGCCTTCGGTTTGAGGCTCAGAGGTTTTACAATTACAGTAAATGAACTTAAGCTCGCTCGGGTTGTAGCATTGCTGTTTTGCATTTCCGACCACAAGCCCCATCATGGTAATGACAAAGAATCTTGTTACTGTAATGCATAAATAAAAGCAACAATTTAAACTGTAAAGTTTTTACACATAAATATTTATACAACATAAGTATTGAACACGTCATGTTTTTTTTTGTTTTGTTTTTTTGCTGGGAATAAAATTTGTAAAGGAGCTGTGAACATGGATTTTAACCAGATTTTGGTAAAAACTCAAACAATACAAACATTAAAAAAAAAAAAAAAAAACTGAAAGATGAGTTCTGTTTAATAACAATGAAATAACACATGGAAAATGTTTTGAACTACTGAAATGTGTTTAATACTTTATATAAAAGGCTTTTTCTGGTGCACATGCATTGCTCAGGTATGAATGTTTAATAGACTTCAACAGAATGTCAAAATCTTGATGATTCTGTGGGTCTCAACTATCAAATATGATATTTAATTAGTATTTTATATTGGATTCAAGTCGGGTGATTGGCTGGGCCATTCTACAGCTTGATTTTCTTTCTCTGAAAGCATCTGAGAGTCTCCTTGGCTGTGTTTTGGATCATTGTCTTGCTGAAATGTCCACCCTGGTTTCATCTTCATCCTCCTGCTCATGTAGATGTCGGACTGAAGCAGCCGATATTCATTTACACTGAGGAAGGGCAGAGAGTTGCTGAAGAACTACTGAGAGATTTCAGCTGCTGTCTGGGCTTTCACTGCTGAACTACAACTTCCTTTCTTCATCTGCTCAATCCTTTTTCCCTGCTTCATTTTATTTTATTACACATCACTTCATTTGTAAAATAATTAGATTTGTTTTCTTAGCATATATGGTTTTCTTTGGTTGTTACCAACATCCATTGAAATTTCAAGTCAACGGCACCTCTAGAAATATGCTTTCTGAGAAAAATGGTGACGTGTTCAATACTTATTTTCCCCGCTGTAAGTATTTGTTTAACACGTGGTGACTTAAAACAACAAGAACGATGGAAGCTGCATTTAAAAAAGACAAGTCTGAAGTAAAAAAAAACACACAAACCACAAAATCAATCATAAGTGTAAATTTTTGGATATTGAGATTATAAAATCCCCCTGAATAAATACGAATAGAAAAAACAATAATTTGCATTATTTTTGCTGTTTTGCATTTTTGACTAAATCCATCATTATAATGTAATGACAAATAATCTTGTTAATGTAATGTACAAATATAGGCTACAATTTAAAAATTGTAAAGATTTTATACATCACTTTTTTTTTTTAAAAGATATATTTTTGCCGTTTATCAAGTGGATAGGACAGTATTTTAGACAGAAAGCGAAATGGAAGAGAGAGAGAGAGGGTAGGGACGGGAAATGTCCTCGAGTTGGGATTCAAACTCTGGACACCCTGAAGCAGAGGCAGACTGGCCATCTGGCAATTCTGGCAAATGCCAGAAGGGCTGGACCATTTTTTAAATGTGCTATTTTTTATTTTAAAAAATAATTTATAAGTATTGCTTTTACATACAGACAGTTTTTGTTTCTTGCAAGATGTGAATATTATCAAGATGATGATAATAGTAATAATAATAAATGTTAAGCATTGGCCATATCGGCAATGGCTAGCTGGTTTAGAGATAGGCCTACCCAATCAGAGGTTACGCGGACATAATCAAAATCTGGCAGAAACTGTAGGTGCAACACAAGCTTATTTTCAGAGATGGACCGTAAAAAAGGAAAGGCGGTGGCAAAAAGCTCAGAGAAACTTAAAAATGACTCTAAAATCAGACGTTGCCAAATGGATAAAATTAACTGAAATAGTCTCGAAAGGGAGCAGCACAATAGGTAGCACTGTCGCCTCACAGCAAAAAGGTCAATGGTTCGAGCCTCGGCTGGGTCAGTTGGTGTTTCTGTGTGGAGTTTGCATGTTCGCGTGGGTTTCCTTCCGGCTTCCCTCACAAGTCCAAACACAAAATAAATATCTATTACATATGGTACTGCTCATATTATTTCACCATCTGTACAGCAATAAAAGTAGTGAATGTGCTTGTCCGAGGGTGGGTGTGTGTCGGTGTGATAATGTGGGCTGGTGTGGCTACAGAGCCAGGGCTGATTTTTAGTCACAGTCCACCCCTCCCCTGAAGTGCTACTGCACCATATGTCAGCGCGCTAACCACTAGGCTATTGCGGCAACATACATCACTTTGCATGCAACATAAGTATTTGTTTAACACATGCAGACTTAAAACAACGGAAATGATGGAATTTATAATATTAAGAAAAAAACTCACCTCTTACTCACCACTTACCTCACCTTTCTCTCTCTCCTTCACACTGTCCCGTGATGACATTCATGCATACGCATTTTTAGGATTGAATAAATAATATTTAATATTTAATACTTGTCTCCTATAAGTGCATTATTTATGACGGTATAACGGTATTGAAACTGACACCGTTGCTATTTTTAGATCCCGCGGTATACCATATTACCGGATTACAGCCCAAGCCTAGTGCGTTAACTAAATCGGCCATGGTGTAAGAGTGTGAATGAGTGTATTAGGGATGTAACGGTATCAGAATTTCACGGTACGGTAATACCTCGGTATGAATGGCACGGTACGGTATTTATTGAGTAATTTACAGGAAAAACAAAACTAATGAAAAGACTCGAAAAAAGTGCCAAAAGTGTTTATTTACCTTAGCACTGAACATATCAATGACATACAAATCAGCCATCTATCTGTAAGTTTCGAAACAGGAACTTCAATTTTTCAAATTTTAATAACAAAAAATTATTAAACCATATAAAAAAAATAAAGTTTCAATTTAGTATTGTTGAAAACTCACATTCAACATTTAATCACTCACTCACTTAGATAGAGATGGGTTTTTAAGGAAAATTATCATATAACTATAATCTGGTAAAAGCTGGGATCTCTGGGCATGTCCCCTGCAACAGAAAAAAAAAAACTCTCATTTGGGATTGAGGTTTCTGGGACAGAGAGATATGATTTAGCCAAGGTTGACAGCAGTGGGTAACGTTGTGCATTGTCTTTCCACCACTTGAGAGGACAAGTCATGAGTGAGATAGAGGTCTCTTTGCGGTACAAGTCAATGTCTGCATTAATCTAACAAGTGTGCTGTGTTCTGCAGTCCCCATGACTGTTTTTAGTCGTATTCCCCGACTTATATTTCACCACAGTCTGGCAGTGCCTGCATACTGTTTTTTTCTTTGTCTGTCACCTTTTCTCCTTTTTCATATCTTTTTAGAAAGAAACCGAAATGCTTCCACACATCCGATTTAAAACCCGCTTTAGGTTTGATCATTTCCAGCTCTTTTTCTTCCCCGCTACTAGCAGCACACTTCATTTCCGCATTACTGGATCTGTAGTGACAACAGACTGCAAAGGATGATGACCACGCCTATGCTGATGGGAATTGTATTTCCCGCTACCTCCCGTTGGCTTCATTCGCCTAAGCAAACTTTTCTCAGAAATATAGTTTTATTGAGTCATGCCTCTACGGTAATATTGAAAAAAATTACTATTGCGGTATGACAGTATTTACAATATTGTTACATCCCTAGTGTGTATGGATGTTTCCTAGTACTGGGTTGTGGCTGGAAGGGCACCTGCTTTGTAAAACATGCTGGAATGGTTGGCGGTTCATTCCGCTGTTGCGACCCCTGATTAATAAAGAGACTAAGCCAAAAAGAAAATGAATGAATAGATCTATGCTAGGCTAAGCTAAAAATGATCGGCTGGATGGATTCAAAAATGGTAAAACTCAACAGTTTAACTCTAGGAGAGATGTAAAATAAGCCTGTTGTAAAAAAAGTAGAACTATATACATTCTTGAAATTCGCTAATACTGTAGTAAATAACTATTATAAAATTACCTGATGGTCGGGCATTCACAAACAACAGAACAGAAAGTTCCAGAAGAGAAACGGTTTTATCGGAGCTGAAAGAGTGGGCTGAAGAGCGTTTGTTAGTATAAATCAACAGCATGCCTTTTATTTACACAAACCACATGTGGCACAATGATAAATCCACATCCGTGCCACACACGCAGCACATATCAAGAGCCTCATTACAGAAAATTACAGAGACAACGGCCTCATTTATAAGACAGAAAGCAACTATAACATCCGTATATGAGCTCTGAACAAACAGAGGAGCTTCATACCATCCTGATGGATTTAATCAGAGGACATTTATTTTGCTCATTTACAAAGGACGACTTCAAAGATTCACCACACGAAAGAAAAGACTCATTTTCCGAAGGACACTTGCTGGTCTACTGTGCCAAAAACCAAAATCTAATATGCTTAGAGAAACAACAGCACATTTATCTTCAACAACGCTGCATGATTTAAAATATTATTCATGTCTGTGCGTGTCGTGAGCCAGTGTTTGATGCTCAGATTTAAGGGGTTTTTCATTGCATGATCCTTTGAGAAACGATAATGACATATCAGCTGTTTCTGTGCTTCAGATCTGAAATATTCAATCATTTTCCTTCAGCGTCACCAGAACAGAATGAACCGCCAACTCGTATGGCATGTTTTACACAGCGGATGTCCTTCCAGCCGCAACCCAGTACTGGGAAACACCCCTACAACCTCACATTCACACACATGCTCATACACTACTGCCAATTAAGTCCATCTAATTCCCCTATAGTGCATGTGAAACCCACACCAACACAGGAAGAACATGCAAACTCCACACTTCTTGCTGTGAGGCGACAGTGCTAACCACTGAGCCACTATCCCATCCCTAGATCTGAAATATCTACAATGATTAGAGGCAAAAGTTTAAGATTTTTTTTTTAAGTAAGCTCAAACATTTCTCGGTGAATATGTTAAAAACAAAATGACTGATCAAAAAATACAGTAACAATAAAAATTCTATTAAATCAATGATGACCATGTTGGAATTTAAAAAATAAATTTGGTAAAAATAACATTAATTACATAAAATGTTTTATTATTAATTATTAATTAATTATTATTATTAAAATAAAATCCAAAATATAAAATAAAAAAATTTATTAAATTAAATTAAAATCAATGATGACAATGTTGGTATTTGCAAAATTCTTAAAAATAAAATTATAATCACATAAAAAAAAGATTATTATTATTTTATTATTATTAATAAAATAAAATACAATTTTATAAAATTTAATTAAAATCAATAATGACAATGTTGGTATTTTCAAAAACAAATTTGTTAAAAATAAAACTTTAATTACATAAAAAATATTACTATTAATAATGAATTATAAATTATTATTATTATTCAAATAAAATACAAAAATATAAAATTACTAAGTTAAATTAAATGTAGGTATTTGCAAAAATAAATTTGGTAAAAATTGAATTTTAAATGTATAAAAAATATATAACTATTATTGTTATTATTATAAATAAATAAATAAATAAATAAATAAATAAATATATTTTATAACCAGAATTTATTCATGTCTGTGCGTGTCGTGAGCCAGTGTTTGATGCTCAGATTTAAGGGGTTTTTCATTGCATGATCCTTTGAGAAACGATAATGACATATCAGCTGTTTCTGTGCTTCAGATCTGAAATATTCAATCATTTTCCTTCAGCGTCACCAGAACAGAATGAACCGCCAACTCGTATGGCATGTTTTACACAGCGGATGTCCTTCCAGCCGCAACCCAGTACTGGGAAACACCCCTACAACCTCACATTCACACACATGCTCATACACTACTGCCAATTAAGTCCATCTAATTCCCCTATAGTGCATGTGAAACCCACACCAACACAGGAAGAACATGCAAACTCCACACTTCTTGCTGTGAGGCGACAGTGCTAACCACTGAGCCACTATCCCATCCCTAGATCTGAAATATCTACAATGATTAGAGGCAAAAGTTTAAGATTTTTTTTTTAAGTAAGCTCAAACATTTCTCGGTGAATATGTTAAAAACAAAATGACTGATCAAAAAATACAGTAACAATAAAAATTCTATTAAATCAATGATGACCATGTTGGAATTTAAAAAATAAATTTGGTAAAAATAACATTAATTACATAAAATGTTTTATTATTAATTATTAATTAATTATTATTATTAAAATAAAATCCAAAATATAAAATAAAAAAATTTATTAAATTAAATTAAAATCAATGATGACAATGTTGGTATTTGCAAAATTCTTAAAAATAAAATTATAATCACATAAAAAAAAGATTATTATTATTTTATTATTATTAATAAAATAAAATACAATTTTATAAAATTTAATTAAAATCAATAATGACAATGTTGGTATTTTCAAAAACAAATTTGTTAAAAATAAAACTTTAATTACATAAAAAATATTACTATTAATAATGAATTATAAATTATTATTATTATTCAAATAAAATACAAAAATATAAAATTACTAAGTTAAATTAAATGTAGGTATTTGCAAAAATAAATTTGGTAAAAATTGAATTTTAAATGTATAAAAAATATATAACTATTATTGTTATTATTATAAATAAATAAATAAATAAATAAATAAATAAATATATTTTATAACCAGAATTTATTCATGTCTGTGCGTGTCGTGAGCCAGTGTTTGATGCTCAGATTTAAGGGGTTTTTCATTGCATGATCCTTTGAGAAACGATAATGACATATCAGCTGTTTCTGTGCTTCAGATCTGAAATATTCAATCATTTTCCTTCAGCGTCACCAGAACAGAATGAACCGCCAACTCTTATGGCATGTTTTACACAGCGGATGTCCTTCCAGCCGCAACCCAGTACTGGGAAACACCCCTACAACCTCACATTCACACACATGCTCATACACTACTGCCAATTAAGTTCATCTAATTCCCCTATAGCGCATGTGTTTGGACTTGTGGGAAAAACTGGAGCACCCAGAAGAAACCCACACCAACACAGGAAGAACATGCAAACTCCACACTTCTTGCGGTGAGGCGACAGTGCTAACCACTGAGCCACCATGCCATCCCTAGATCTGAAATATCTACAATGATTAGAGGCAAAAGTTTAAGATTTTTTTTTAAAGTAAGCTCAAACATTTCTCGGTGAATATGTTAAAAACAAAATGACTGATCAAAAAATACAGTAACAATAAACATTTTATTAAAATCAATGATGACCATGTTGGAATTAAAAAAATTAATTAGGTAAAAATAACATTTTAATTACATAAAATGTTTTATTATTAATTATTTATTAATTATTATTGTTAAAATAAAATCCAAAATATAAAATAAAAAAATGTTATTAAATTAAATTAAAATCAATGATGACAATGTTGGTATTTGCTAAATTCTTAAAATAAAATTATAATTACATCAAAAAAAGATTACTATTATTTTATTATCATTAATAAAATAAAATAAAATTTTATAAAATTTAATTAAAATCAAAATTGACAATTTTGGTATTTTCAAAAACAAATTTGTTAAAAATAACGTTTTCATTACATAAAAATATTACTATTAATAATGAATTATTAATTATTATTATCATTATTCAAATAAAATACAAAATGATGAAAATGTTGATTTGCACAAATAAATTTGGCAAAAATTTAATTTTTAATGTATAAAAAATTATATTACTATTATTGTTATTATTATTATAAATAAATAAATATATTTTATAACCAGAATTTATTCATGTCTGTGCGTGTCGTGAGCCAGTGTTTGATGCTCAGATTTAAGGGGTTTTTCAATGCATGATCCTTTGAGAAACGATAATGACATATCAGCTGTTTCTGTGCTTCAGATCTGAAATATTCAATCATTTTCCTTCAGCTTAGTCACCAGAACAGAATGAACCGCCAACTCTTATGGCATGTTTTACACAGCGGATGCCCTTCCAGCCGCCACCTAGTACTTGGAAACATTCCTACAACCTCACATTCACACACATGCTCATACACTTATGCCAATTAAGTCCATCTAATTCACCTACAGCGCATGTGTTTGGACTTGTGGGGGAAACCGGAGCACCCAGAAAGAACCCACACCAACACAGCGAGAACATGCAAACTCCACACAAATACAACTGGCCCAGCCGGGACTCAAACCAGCTGCCTTCTTGCTGTGACAGTGCTAACCACTGTGCCACCTTGCTATCCCCAGATCTGAAATACCTACAATAAATAGAGGCAAAAAAATGTTTTAAAGCAAGCTCAAGCATTTCTCAGTAAATATGTTAAAAACAAAATGATTAATCAATAAATATAGTAACAAATGGATGTCTGCCATTACCGGCCTTTATAAAACTGTTATAGTCAGAGATCTTTCTTTCATGTATTCACAAAAGTTGAAACGAGATCCCACAAACTCTAAAAACAATACCAACACTGAGACTTTTAAAAAATCTAATGCTCATGATCTGATGGTCAACTATCGCTGCAGCCACTGAGATAGTAGCCTGATTCTCTTTATTTTGTATGTTTGAGGATTGTTTGTGCTGTTCTCATGTGTTGATGAATGAGATGTTAATGACGTCTGTATGTTTGCAGAGCAGGATCCTGTTGAAAAAAGCATTCATGCTGAGTCGGAGCTGATTACCTTTTAGTCTTTTCCTGTTTAAAAAATATAAATTAATAAACAAGTAAAATAAATAGAAAATGTGTTTAAATATAATGGTAACTGCCAGTTTATTTTTTTTAAATAAATAATAAATACAAATAAAATGTATTTAATTCATTTATTTAAAATAAAAATCAATTATGACAATATTGGTATTTGCAAAAGTAAATTTGATAAAATAAAATTTTAATTACATAAAAAATATTATTATTTTATTATTAATTGTTATTATTAATGAAATAAAATTTATATAAAATTATTATTATTATTCTTATTCTTATTATTATTATTATTAATGATTATTATAAAAATAAAATACAAAATATAAAAAAAATAATTAAAATAAAATCAATGATGACAATGTTGGTATTTTTAAAAATAAATTTGTCAACAATAAAATTAATTACATAAAAATATTATTATTAATTAATTATTATCCTTAATAAAATATAAAATAAAAGAAACTATATTAAATTAAAATCAATGATGACAATGTTGGTATTTGCAAAAATAAATTTGTAAAAAAATACAATTCTGATTACATAAAAAATATTATTATTTTATTATTATTAATAACATTTAATTTAATAAAATTAAATTAAAGTCAATGATGACAATGTTGGTATTTGCAAAAATAAATTTGTTAAAAATTGAATTTAAATGCATAAAAACTATATTATTAGTAGTAGTAGTATTTTAAGTAAATTAATTAATTAATTAACAGCAAAGCAATTCTGTTATTGGTTAAAAAAAAAGTAAAACATTCAGCAAAAATAATAAAATGTTTACTTTGGTACCATAATTATAATTATTAAAAACATTTAAAAAATTAATTTAAGATGATTTTTTTTAAATAACCTATTTAAAATTAGCACAGCTAATTATTTTCCAACTAAATACTAGCTAAAATAATTACATTTTTTTGCTGCCATGATGATGATGTCAGACTTTCATTTATTTATTTAACTTTATGTTAACAGGAAAAATCCTGTCCTGGAGAATTTTCAATCGTTTTTTGTCTTTTGTTGAACAGAAGACAAGATTTTATGATTATTTTTTTTAGGGGTTTCCACCATTATTGGTATAGGACAGTAGAGATTTTACAGACAGTAAAGTGTGGAGAGCAGAGATCAGAGGGGAAGGATCGGCAAAGGATGTCAAGTCAGGAATCGAACTCAGGTCGCCATGAGCACCTCAATGCTATGTTTAACTAACCACTAGGCTATATGTGCCAACAGAAAACAAGATATTACGTAGAATTTTTAAAAAGCAGTCATTGATATGCACAGAACAAAACATACTATTGAATTCAACGTTTTTTCCAGCATTCTTCAGAGTATCTTCCTTTGTGTTCAACAGAACAAAAAATCTCAAACAGGTTTAAAGAAGTGAAAGATAAGCAAATGATGACAGACGTTTCATTTTTGGGTGAACTTTCCTTTTAAGAGTGCTGTAAACAATGGCAGCCAATTGCTCACACAATATCAGAGAGAACGGCATGTTTGACTGAGCATGAGAAGTTTATAAAAACAAAGTAAACCGAGAGGCAGAGCAAAGCGCTGGCAAACCAACGGTGAAGTCATGAAGTTGTGGTTGGAGTATCTTGTTTGTCTTGAATTCCAGAGTCGTGAGCTAAACTGTGTTTTCGCCGAGACGCTTGACCTTCACTGGAATCTCAAACTGCATCCGTAAATAATTCACATTCATTTATTCCACACAATGAAAGCTGAAAGGCAACACCATGAAGCATTCAGAGCTCAGGTTTGGGGAAACAAAGAGATAGTTCACCCCAAAATGAAAATGGACTCAATATTTACTATTTACGGCTCCAAAATTTTATGGACCCTATCATACACCCGGCGCATTAAGGCGCAAGACATGTTTGGGGCGATTTGTTGTTGTTTTCAGACCAGCACAACCCTAAAATAGCTTAAAATGCAAATGCATTTGCGCCACTTTAGGGACTCATGGGTGTGCTGGTCTATATAGGAGGTGTGTTGAGGCGCATTGTTGCCGTATATATACCGCGCCATTGACCCACTTAAATCTGTTCTAAAGTCCAGGACAGAGCGCATTAGTTATGCATCTATGCAGTAGAGTTGGGCGATGTCGACCAATTTGGCTTCGTACGATGTCTAACGTTAAACATCGCAATGAACGATGGCATAGTCATTGTAGGTGGAGGTGAATAAATTATATATGAATAATTCATAAATTCATAAGGAATTAATCATTTGTAGCCTACCATTTCAACTACCTGACACGCATGGTCTTTGTTTATAATCAAATCACAAATAAATAAAGAGGAGTTACACACAAATAACCACCTGTTAAAATCGTATATCGACCCAACACTACTATGCAGGTCAAAACGCTTACACATTGCTTAACACACACACAGGATGTACAGCAACATGGTGCGTCACAACTGACTTTTCACATCGTTATAATAGAGCCCTATGATTTTCTTTCATCTGTTGAACACAAAATAAAGATATTTTGAAGAATGTAGGAAACCGCAAACCATTGACTTGCTATATTTCTACTTTTCTACTATGGTTTACAACATTCTTCAAACTGTTTTCAAACTATCTCTTATTTAAAATGTATGCACTTGCCGATTTTCCAAAAAAATACATTAAAATAGATTTAAACAAGACACTGACTATGTTAACAAGGACATCAGGAATCGTATTATTTGCCTAAATCTGAATAAGACAACAATATGATATGTTCTGTTTTACTGGTTCATTTATTGTATCGCTTCATTTATTTTGTGTTAAGCAGTAGATTTTATTTATATAGGATATGAAAGTTGTCCATGAAAAATAATATTGATTAATAAAGAACAGAGACTGGTTCAAACTTTTCAAAAATGCTAAGATTTTGTCTTCTGTTTATGCAATCATGAAAAATAAAAGTGACAAAATTATATGTATTGGTTAATATATCTGCCTTCAAATCTAAATGGTTATTAATATTGGTCAAAAATTCCAAAATGGTGCATCCATAATTTTGAAAATGTGCATAAAAATGTATGAGTAGGATAAACCTTTTTATAAGAAGAAATGTGCATAAACTACAATGGCAATACAATATGTGAATTATACTATGCGCAAAACTGAAATATCACATGAAATATTTGCAAATAAAGCAGCGTTTCCAACCAATGAGAAACAAAAGATAACAAAATCATGACTTCCTTATAAACTGATGCTAAATATCAGGAAGAGAAATGTGGTTTTGTATGGTAGGAAAAGCCAAGAGCTGCGTCCCAAATCGCATACTTATGCACTATTCTATGCCATTTTGTAGTATAAATAGTGTGAGTAGTGTGTTCACACTGAAAACTCTAGAAATATTAAGTGCACTTTAATTACACGGATGATGCACTCATTCAGCCGCTAAAATGAAGTGTGTAGTCATGGACACTTCACGCACTCAACGACCGCAGGTTTGATTACGAAGCGGAAGGGGCGGAGCTATCGGACGCACATGTTGGATAACTTTATTTATTTTGGATGGGGAAAGCAAAATTCTCCTACGAGAGTGATTATAGCGCCTCCCGATGGTGAATGCGGTAATACTCACGGCAGGTATTATTTAATAATTCAGTCGTTTATTTCACTGATTTGGCAACCGTCAAACGTCATCAGGGAAACGGTTTGAATTTCCGTAGTAAAAAACCATTAGCGTGCCATTTGGGACGCCACTACATACATATACTATCCTGTTGAGTGTGTAAGTGCATAAGTACATAGTGCATGAGTGCATAGTGTATAGTGTGCCATTTGGGACGCAGCTTTTGTGTCTTTTTTCTTCGCTAATAAAGGAGTTGCGCCTCAGAAGATGAAGACTGAACGCAATAAACGCAATGCGTTAGCTTTTGGAGGCGTGAGACGCTCTTTGGGAGCGCAGACAGATGGTCAACACAGTTCTGGAGGGAATATTATAATAATAATAATATAAAAAAAATTAATAATAATACTGAACCACTGTGAAGACAGACTTTGGCTGAGGGGTTTAAGAAATGAGCAAAACAACATTTCAGATGTTTTACAATCTGCTGGAAATTCTGCAGTGCATTAATGCTGTCCAATCACACATTATTATCACCCCATAATCTGTTCTAAACTAAATCACATCACTTCACTAATGCACATGCTGGAGTTTATTCAGCAGAACCATTGAGGTTTATGCACAATTTTCTTGTTTATCCAACAGTTGTGTGTGTTTAAGTTTATTTTGCACATTTTCTAATCACTAATTTTTCTGTAATATTCCAAACTGTGCATTAAAATTGGAAGACGGCTGTTTTTTCCAGCATTCCTCAGTATATCTTCCTTTGTGTTGAACAGAAGAAACATGTTTTGCGAGTAAATGATGACAGAATTTTTAGTTTTTGGTGAACTGCGCCTTTAACCGTCAGAACGAGCCCTCTGGCACTCAACAACTATGACTTCACCTCTTTATCATTGATTTAATAGTCTGAGAAATGTGCCAGAGATATGTAGAGCTGTGTGAGGAGCGCATGCCTGATGAATGACGTCTGAATACACCTGGAGCCGTGAGCTGTGTTTCACTGAGAACTGACACACTTATCAATGCAAAAACACGGCAGAAGTTAGCAGAAACGACAGTTTTGTTGGGCAAAAACTCACTGACAGCTGCAGAGACACTGAAATGAACAGGACAACATGCAGAAAAGAAGAACCAATAATAGTAATAAAGCACCTTTACATAACTCCATATACACATATAGTCAAGTCTGAAATTATTATTCATACCCCTGGCAAATTCTGACTCAACCAGCAAGTTTGTTTTTGCCCGTAAATGACACTGGGTTTCCTCAATCGATAATAAGATGATGTACAAGGGGCCTTATTGAGAAAAAAAAATATTTAAACTAAGTTTAAGTCAGAATTTGCCAGGAGTACTGGTATTCCCAAAAAAAAAAAAAAAAGTTTTATAAAATAGAAAAATTTTATTAAATTAAATTTAAAGTTTTACTATGTATATGATTACTAAAAATAAAAATAAAAGTTTAACCACTTAAACTAAAATTTAAAAATGTTTTACAACAACAGTTAATCTTAAAAATAAAAAATAAAACTTTATTTTGACAATTAAATAAATGTTTACTAAAATATAGACAAAAAGTTGTACCATGTAAAATAAAATAAAAATAAAAATTTTACCATTTAAAATAATAAAAAAATAAACGTTCACTAAAATAAATATTACCATGTAAAATAAAATAAATGATTACTAAAAATAAAAATGTAACAATTTAAACTAAATTTTACAAAATGTTTTACAATAACAGTTAATCTTTAAAATAAAAAATAAAACTTTAATTTGAAAATAAAATAAATGTTTACTAAAATAAAGACAAAAAGTTGTACCATGTAAAATAAATAAAAATGTAACCATTTAAAAGATTATAAAATAAAATTTCACTAAAATAAAATAAGTTTTACCATGTAAAATAAAATTAAACAAAAATTAATTAAAATTAAACAATTTTACCATGTAAATTAAAATAAAAATGTAACCATTTAAAATAAAAAATACCATGTTAAAAAAAATCTTTACTAAAATATAATAAAATAAAAAAGGTTTTACCATGTAAATTAAAATAAAGATAAAAGTTTAACCATACAAAATAAAGCACAGCAAAGCAAAACAAAACAAAACATGGTTAAACTCATCTGAACTCTCTTTATTTACAGCCTGGTGTTCAAACACATGAGATCAGTCTGTATGTGGAGGCCAAGCAGAAGCTGGAGGAATATCAGAGGAAAACACTGGAAACTCAAAACCTCTAAAACACAACCCGCTCCTAATGAATGACTCGCTCAATCATTCAATTAGCTCAAAACGGCTGACTCATTGCAAAAAAACAACAAGAAAATGTGTTTGTGAACGGATCACTGAATCACAGATTAACTCGAGTCATTCAGGAAGGAAACAACACAAAAATACTCAGCTCAGGAACTGATTTCACTGGCAAAACTGGAAAATGATACAATATTTGTCTACAGTATAACTCACACATTATGAACTTCCTGATTGTTGAACTGCTGGATAAAATTAAAATCACATTTGTAATGAAACATGCTCTGTTATCCAGAAAAAATGTTCTCTTGCATAAGTGACATTACTTAACTATAATCATCAAATATAATCTTTTAAACTGATAATGAAGCTTATAGATCTTGAGTTATAGGCTCATTTGAACTGCACATCAGCATAGCCAACGCTTTTAGACGTTCATTAAATGATTGTTATTTGTTGTAATTTTACAAATTGAGCCAAAATGAATGCTTGCATATATATATATATATATATATATATATATATATATATATATATATATATATATATATATATATATATATATATATTAAGGGTGGAGCCGAACCCGAATACGGTATTCGGAAAGGCACGAATAGCGTGTTTTTATGAATACTTGATTCGAACAAATACTTGAAAAATTATTTGTATTCGGGAGCAAGAAAAACACTGTCAAAAAGCAGCGTTTCCTCATGAGACCACAGTGCATGCCCGCGTGAGTGAGTGAGTGAGAGAGAGAGAGTGAGAGAGAGAGAGAGAGAGAGAGAGAGAGAGAGAGAGAGAGAGAAAGAAAGACACACGCTCAGTGCAAAACGCGCCAAAGCCCGAAACTGAAAGCGAGACGTGACTTTTAAGGGACTGTTTCATATGGATTTATTAATCATTCTTACTGTTCAGTGATCGCAAACTGCCGTAGTTTATTAAAGACGCAAACCTCTCACTGCACGTCAGCTGTGCACCTTCAGCAGACCTCCTCATTCCTGCAGCACGAGAGCTTTATGATTGTTTATGCGCGCCAAAAGTGGCGGATCTGTCCGGTAAAATATCTGACTGCGTGTCACCGTATCCCTAAGGACTGTTTGGCGAAATATTTGACTGCATGTCACTGCATAACAAACGACTGAAACGATATAACTAGAGAAATCTCCACTGTGCCACTGTGCGTATGGCAAGCCGTTTTAGCATTTAAACCTTGTTCAGACTATCCATAAATATATTTAGAGATATCTCTAATTATATTTTGACTTGTCATAATTATAATTCAGATTGGAAATATCTGCAAATATATTATGACTGACTAGTCATATTCCTCCATTGACTTCCATTGAAAAATATTTGCAGATATCTCTAAATAAACAAACAAACAAACTTTGTGTCTTTTTTTGTGGCTGGCAGATGACAATAGCAGGACTGTATCTTTTAGTATTATATAGAATACTTTTGTTCTGCCAGATCTCCCAGGCAGGGGTTTATTAAGATTTATTTAGTTAATTTTAGTATTTGGAATTCTGTCCATTGGAAAAAAGTTCTTTCAGAAGAAGAACAGTTTTTTGAAGTATTATTTGTTTTTATTCTGTCTATTCAGTGTCCTTCAACAAGAACGGTGGTGGTGGGGTTTATAATATTCACAATGGTATTTTATTAGTTGTTGGTTTAACCATGGACGAGATAATGGCTTCTATGTTATTTTCTTTTCAATGACATTTCTTATCACATGTTCAAAAACAACAGCCAATATTGCATATCTATGATTTATATAATGGGTATAATTAAACAATACTTTCAATATAACGTAAATTAGAAGTGTAATAGAAAAAATATATATTTTTGCGCCATTTTGAATTTAACTCGAATACAAATACAAATACAAATACTTTTCCCCTCTCAACTAATACAAATACAAATACCGGCTGCTCCGCACATCCCTAATATATATATATCTCAGAGGTCGCGTTAGACTTGGTCGTTGTTCGTCATTTTGACGGGAGGGTTGTAAAAATTCCGTCAACCTATTATTGACCGTCAATTAATTTGCATATTTTCTAATAGCTTTTTTCATTCATATTTTAATGAACTTGCACGACGAGCATATATGCAAAATTAATCATTTATTTATTTGACAAATGATCAAAAACACATATCTACCTTACCTCATATCTTCCTGCTGCATCGACCTGAACTGGGTGCTTGCCTGTGCCTAATCAAATGAATCAAGAGAGACTGATGCAGAGGCAGTTGTCATTAAATTCTGTGTCTTTGCCTCGGAAAGTCGACTTCTCATGACAGTTTTAAATTTGTTCTGGAGGCTGAAGCCGCGTTCTGCTGCCGACTCTGCAGACAGACTCGGGCCAGATATGGTTAACAGGAATCGGGCCAGTGCTTTACAGCAGGTGCCAAAGGGCAGCTGAGCTCGGTCCGATTACTACCTGCTATCTGGCACTTCAGCCAGCGTTTTGTAGTTAGGAAACATTTCTCCAAAGAAAGTGATCAGAAGTTTGCTGGATTTTCTGAATGTGGGATTTCCCGGTCTTGCAAGCACTCGTTTCACCGGGAAAAATACTGCAGCACACGCTCCTAGGGCTTCACCCCTCTGCATTCAGTAGTGCATGGTGTTCACAATGCACCCCAAACCACCTGACCTCCTTGTTGCCGCTTGGTTGGCCCGTAACAACAGCTATCGGCGACTGAGGATTTTTCTCTGTTGGATCTTTATCGTCCACTGCATCACTTTCTCTTTTTTCACCTTTGTTATTAATATCACAACTATTTGGCCGTTTAAAGAATCTTCTCACACTGAGCTGCTGTGAGATATTTGCAACTGTACGCAGCGGCGACAAAGAGGAGACAAAACAAGGGCAGTCGCCATCAGCTGGACAGGAGTGGGAATTACAGTTAGCTACAAATTACAATAGATCACCCTCAGCGTAGTCCGTCAAAATGACCGATCACCTTCAGATTTTTTCGTCACTAATAAAAAAAAACGGTCAATGACGGAAAATATTTGGTTAACGCGACCTCTGATGCTGCCACACCCCCATGTCACGTCAGCTTGGCTTGCCAAGCGGGAAAATAACAGGCTTGTTGAAGTGCTTGTTAAACTGCAGAAGCAGGAGACCCGTCGACAGAACTTAAACCCTCTCCTCTTTCAATGAAGTCGCCGGTGTGGAAGCATTTTGGATTTCCAGTGAGTTATGTTGACAACGTTCGTGTTGTCGACAAAAAAAACACAGTTTTGCAAGCTCTGCTATGTACGTATTACGTACGGTTCGTCCGATAGACAACACCGGCATCGCGATCCTCCGCCCGCCCCCGTTGCAAATCCGCTCGCGAAAAGTACACACTCAGGCCCTGTTTACACTGTCTTTGTTTTTAAATGGCATTTTAGAACGACAACGATTTGACATCCACAGTGGCGTGTAGCATTTCTGAGCAGCCCTCCTTCCTCTCTACCTCTGAAAATGCACATCACGTGACCACACAAACACAGACGCACTCGCAGCCATGCGCTCGAGACAGCAGGTCCAGGCAGTCAGAGGACTGCTTCAATCTTTCACTCACTTGTACTTTGTCATTTTAGCGAACACCTCAGATACTGTTGGCTGGTTCCTGTTGGTTGTGCGTCTTTTTTACCGACACCATTATAACGACACAGATCACTGCCTATTCACGAGTCCCGCAGAAAAAGTGATTGACAGGTGGTAATTATGTGTGTGACTTGCCTTTATTTATTTACTGTATGATTTGTTTATGGGTAAAACAAAGACCATGCAGGTCAGGTAGTTTAAACGGTAGGCTACAAATAATGAATTGGTCATTAATTAATTAATTATTCATAATCAAAAATCGAATCGAGCCTTTAGAATCGAAAATGTAATCGAATCGAGGATTTGGAGGATCGTGACACCCTTAATATATAATTAACATACTCAGCACACACACAAATGACATCAATACAAATGAAATAAAATATTTTTATCTTGAATGTGATAACTAATTAATCATTTCAGAGCACTACCATCCAAAACTGAGCAAACCTGATTCATGCATTACAAAATATGACAATTCAATGCATGAAGCATATTATTAACAAAGACAAAGCACAAAGGTTTTAAATCTGATGAAATGTTGCTCCTGCAAACAAAATAAAATAAATAACTTTACATTAATAAATCAGATAGTGTTTTAAAAGTCCCGGCCACGCTGATAACCATCTTATAGGACTGAAATGAAACATCTGCGGCTCTCAGACTTTGCCAAATGACGAAATGCTCCCCTTTTGATTTGTGGTCAGACGAGCAGACATTTCTCAAGATCCAGATCTAAAAGCAGAACAATGTGTTCATTTACAATCAGCAGCAGACGAGGGCTGAGATAATACAGATCCACAGTCTGAGCAAGTGCACTCAATAGGGCTCTGTGTGGCAAGAACTGCGCTTTATACTGAACTCAGACTATATTCATCCTCAATCATGAGTCGACTGCTGGCATTCAGACTCACAACTGCATCATGTTGAAGATTTTTAAACCACTGAGATATTACTGTGGTTTTTACAAATAGCTTGAATTATTCATTCATTCATTATTTCTTTTTGTTTTTTTATGTAGTAGTTTTGCAGTTTATTACATTTTTATTTCCAAGTAAAATTAAATTAAGAGATATTAAAAAGTTTAATGGAAATTGTATCATTTCCTAGTAATAAGCAATTAAATAAATACATAATAAAATCAAATATAGTCATTTATATTTATTTTACTTTCTAATAAATAAATTTATATATATATATATATATATATATATATATATATATATATATATATATATATATATATATATATATATATATATATAAATAAATAAATATATATATATATATATATATATATAAATAAATAAATAAATATATATATATATATATATATATATATATATATATATAAATAAATATATATATATATATATATATATATATAAATAAATAAATATATATATATATATATATATATATATATATATATATATAAATAAATATATATATAAATAAATAAATAAATATATATATATATATATATATATATATATATATATATATATATATATATATATATATATATAAATAAATATATATATATATATATATATATATATATATATATATATATATATATATATATATACACACATACAGGCGAGGCAGTGGCGCAGTAGGTAGTGCTGTCGCCTCACAGCAAGAAGGTCACTGGGTCGCTGGTTCGAACCTCGGATCAGTTGCCGTTTCTGTGTGGAGTTTGTTTCTCCCTGCCTTCGCGTGGGTTTTCTCTGGGTGCTCCGGTTTCTCCCACAGTCCAAAGACGTGCGCTACAGGTGAATTGGGTAGGCTAAATTGTCCGTAGTGTATGAGTGTGTGTGTGTGTGTGTGTGAATGCGTGTGTGGATGTTTCCCAGACATGGGTTGCGGCTGGAAGGGCATCCGCTGCGTAAAAACTTGCTGGATAAGTTGAGGGTTCATTCCGCTGTGGCAACCCCAGATTAATAAAGGGACTAAGCCGACAAGAAAATGAATGAATGAATGAATGATATATATCTATATATATTACACATAAATACATATATACAGGGAATTGGACAATGAAACTGATGTTGAGGTTTCATGGCTAAATTCAAGCTGCCTTCATTGATCTTCATTTCACCAGTAAGAGTAGAGTGTGAAGGTTTAATTAGCAGAGTAATGGCACAATTTTGCTTAAAAATATTGCAAAGCACACAACATTATGGGTAATCAGTTCGAAAGAGGACAAATTGTTGGTGCGTTTCTCACTGGCGCATCTGTGATCAAGACAGCAAATCTTTGTGATTATCAAGAGCCACGGTATCCAGAGTAGTGTCAGCAAACCACCAAGAAGAAGAACCCCATCCAACAGGAGGAACTGTGGACACAAGTAGCTGTCTGGAAGAGATGTCCGTGTGCTAACCCCGATTGTATGCAAAAAAACATATAACCACACAGCCGCCAAACTCACAGCAGAATTAGATGTGCAGCTCGACTTTCCTGTTTCCACCAAAACTGTTGGTCAGGAGCTCCACTGGGTCAATATATACATGGCCGACTGCTATAGCCAAACCTTTAGTCACTCGTGCCAATGTTAAATGTGGGTTTCATGGTGCCAGCAGCAAAAATCTTGGACTGTGAATAATGGGAAGCATGCATTGTTCTCTCATGAGTCAACCTTCACTGTCTTTACCTCATCTGAGAGAGTTATAGAGTGGAGAAGACCCAAAGAAGCATCGCACCCAGACTGTTGCATTTACAGAGTGAAGCTTAAGTGGGGGGGGATTCAGTAATGGTTTGGGCTGAAATATAATGGCATTCCCTAGGCCTTATACTTGTGCTAGATAGGTGTACCACTACCAAGGACTACTGACCCCTTCTGGAGGATGATAATACACCAATACACACAGCAAGACTGGTGACAAAATGGTTTGATGATAGTTTGATCTCTCAAGGCCTGCACAGTGAACAGATCTAAATACTATTGACCACTTTGGGGTGTTTGGGAGGAGCGAGTGAGTAAAGGTTTTCCTCCACCAACATCATGTAGTGACCTGGCCACTATTCTGCTAGAAGAATGGCTCAAAAACACTCTGGCCACTGTTCGGGACTTGTATCTGACATTCCCAAGATGAACTGATGCTGTATTGGCTGTAATAGGAGGCCCTACATCAGTGATCATCAAACTTGTTCCTGGAAGTCCGGTGTCCTGCAGAGTTTAGCTTCAACCCTAATCAAACACACCTGAACAAGCTGATCAAGGTCTTACTAGGTATACTTGAAACACCAAGGCAGGTGTGTTGAGGCAAGTTGGAGCTAAACCCTGCAGGGCACCGGACCTCCAGGAACGAGAATGGTGACCCCTGGTCTACACTACAGTAATGAATTACTGTGGTCCAAAAGTAGACATTTTTAGTTTCAGTTCTTGTACGTATACTTACATACATACATACAGGGACAATCAAACTGACTTTAGACCACAATAATTCATTAACATAGTGTAGGGCCGCCTTTTGCTACTTTTTGACTAATCAGATGGGGTTTTACAATCTTTAGCCCCACCTCCTCAGTAGTTGCTGTTCTGCTATTGGCTAGAGAGGCCCAAAGGTAAACCCAGAGCGGAAAATAAACACTAATGGGCCAAGATGAGGGAGGAAAATGACAGCAGCCAATCAGAGTCAAGCTGCGTCCCAAATCGCATACTTATGCACTATTCTACGCCATTTTGTAGTATAAATAGTGTGAGTAGTGTGTTCACACTGAGAACTCTAAAAATAATAAGTGCACTTTAATTACCCGGATGATGCACTCATTCAGCCGCTAAAATGAAGTGTGTAATGATGGACACTTCACGCACTCAACGACCGCAGGTTTGCTTACGTAGGGAAAGGGGCGGAGCTATCGGACGCACATGTTGGATAACTTTATTTATTTTGGATGGTGAAAGCAAAATTCTCCTACGAGAGGGATTATAGCGCCTCCCAATGGTGAATGCAGCTACACTCACGGCAGGTATTCAGACATCCCAAGTCTCCCGGAAGTTGCGGGAGTATCCCTGAAATGCATAGACACTCCCGGATGCCCGCAAATGAATGATAATCTCCCGGAAATCGCGCATCTCCTGCCAGGTCCTTAAATACGTTGCACACCCCTCTCTCCACCGCATCCCTACTAGCTCTTCAGGTACGTCTCGTGCAACTCACCCCCACCGTTCTTCAGGTACGTCACGCGCAAGTGACCCCCACCGCTCTTCAGGTATGTCGCGTCATGCGCGCAACTCCCACCACTCTGTCGCGTCTCGCGCACACGCTCCCCTTCTTAGATACGTCGATCACAGCTCAACCAACAATATTGGATAATATCTGTATCCCCCGGAAATGACTTTTTCCAACTTGGGATACCTGGGTATTATTTGATAATGCGTTCGTTTATTTCACTGATTTGGCAACCGTCAAACGTCTACAGGGAAACGGTTTGAATTTCCGCTCAGTAAAAAACCATTAGTGTGCCATTTGGGACGCCACTACATACATATACTATCCTGTTGAGTGTGTAAGTGCATATGTACATAGTGCATGAGTGTATAGTCTATAGTGTGCCATTTGGGACGCAGCTTCAGAATATCTGCTGAGGTTTTTACTCATTCAAAGTGTTTTAAAGACTATGGCTGCGTCCAAACCGCCTACTACTCAGTAGGTACTGTATTTGAATTTAAACGTACTAGTTGGCCGTTAGAAAAGTACCTTCTATACAGCATGAATGTGAAAAGTATGAATGGAATTCAGACGTACTACATCCGCCACTTTGTCATGGTCAGGTGACCTAACTTCATCAGTTGCGTCACTTTACTCCCATTCATGAATTCTCTCACGGGGCATCATGGGATAGCGCAGCATGCATGAGATGCGCACTCCAGAATCTCCCCGGAAGTAGTAAGTCATCCGGGTACTTCTCGCATACTGATTTTCCAATTCTATTCGGGCTTGCATACTGGTTTTAGCATACTATATAGTATGGAAGTATGCGGTTTCGGACGCAGCCTAAACGTTTGCATCATGACAATGTTTTTAGTCTGAAGTAGGGCTGCTCGATTTTGGGAAAAATCATAATCACGATTATTTTGGTCATAATTGTAATCACGATTATTCAAAACGATCACTGTTAAAGTCAAAATTATTAGCGCTCCTGAGAATTTTGTAAAAAATAAATATTTCCCAAATGATGTTTAACAGATCAAGGAATTTTAACAGTATTTCCTCTTATATTTTTTTCTTCTGGAAAAAGGCTTTTTTATTTTTATTTTGGCTAGAATAAAAGCAGGTTTTTTCATATTTTTGATTGTCTGCAGAAGAATCTACTGTTATACAATGACCTGTCTAATAACACTACTTAAGCCTTTAAAACGCACTTTGAATCTGAATGCTTGTATTTTGAAAAAATATCTAGTCAAATATTATGTGCTGTCATCACGACAAAGATAAAATAGATCAGTTATTAGAAAAGAGTTATTAAAGCTATGATGTTCAGAAATCTTCTTTCCATTAAACAGAAATTGGGGGGGAAAGGGTTGCTAATATTCAGGAGGGCTAATAATTCAGACTTCAACTGTATACAAACAGTTATTTCCACCCTGCAAAGGAAAGAGAAATAAATACAATAGAATAAAAATATAAAACAAACTGTGCTTTATGCATCTTCACTTTAAGAAACACTTTAGCTACAAAAGTCCTTCAGTCAAGAGCAGAGGCATGTTCTCCATTTGTTGTTTGATTAATAATCATAAAACAGGAGGCAGAAGGATTATAGCGCGCTGTCTCTTTGATAGTTTCTCTTACGTGTCTCTTTTGATTCTCAACTCGTTTGTTTATTACACAAATGATGCTTGATATTAATAATCACTAAACACCGCATTTTGACACCTAATGACACAGAATCATGCGGTCTTTCGCGCTTTTAAGATCAACACGTGTACAACTGGAAAGGGGGGCATATATGATGCAATAATCGTTTATCTCGATTAATGATTTTTCATAATCGTTAGAAGGCAAAATCTAAATCAAAATTGGATTTTCGATTAATCTTTGTCCTAGTCTTATGTAGAATTAATTAGAGCTGAAAAATATCCTTTACCTGTTTATTCTATTATCATTAAAGAAATGATTTAAAAACATAGCTAATGTTTTCTAGGGAAATGTTATATTATTATCGCAACACTCAACAATTTTGCATATTTTCCTAGTATCGTGCAGTCCTAAAGCAAATGCAGCAGTAAATCCGGGGTGCATTTTATCTTTGGGGAGCTCTTTTAGCATTTGCTAGTGATCAATGTGATGCTGGACTGAAAGTTTCATGCTTTCTGTGATCTGGACGTCTGACCCTCTTCAATCACCCTGATGGAGGGTTTGACCTATGACCCTCAGGTGTAGCTGAATACAAACACAGAGGATTCACAGCTGCGAAGGCATTTCTCACTCAATGCTTTAAACGCAGGAACGGTTTACAGCTTTAATCAGAGAGCCAGACGTGAGACTAATGATGAGGAAACTCTTGACTTTCTCTACATGACGCAAACTGGTAAAAATGCATCCTCAACATTCTTGTCAGTCTGTGTTTTAATGGTGAATATCTGTTTGAAAAGAGATATGAGCTTCAAGACGAACAAAATTATCTTATTTCTTCAAATAAAAATGAAAATAAACAGCAAAAATAAGTCCAAGGCACTCAAAAAATGAGGAAAAAATATGAGAAGATATTTGTTCCACATTTTTCAAGTGCCTTGGACTTATTTTTGCTGCTTGTTCTGATGAATCCCTTAACCAAAGAGGACCGACCGATTATTCAAGGCAAAGATTAACTGAGATTAATTGCATGCAATATGAAAGTATTTAATAAATTTATAATATGCAACAATACAGTTAGCTCACGGTTCAATACATAACGGTTTTCGGTTCGGTTCTCATGGCATGTCACGTTTTTTTTTTTATTCTATAGGCAATAGGAACAGTAGGAGGTTAAGGAGAAAAAAATAAAAATGATTTATTGCAATGCTCATTTTGTTTTACTTAAAAGCCAAGAGAAGTACAGTAGTTCCTAGTGTATTATATAAACAAAATGAACACTGAAATCTCACAGCTGCTGGTAGCCCATGTACAAACTGGGGAACACATCAAATCCTCCACTTTGAAAATAAACACACATGTAAAGTTAATAAAGATACATTGGCCATTTCAAATAAACATATTTGTACTTCAGTAAACATAAATAAACCATCTTAATTATCTCGGTGCTGAAAAAATGCGAGACTGTAGTCTGTAACACGGATCGAGTGCTTTTATAAGATGACCAAAGCCCACATCTCCAATCACCGAAACGGCTGCAAATCTTCAGCAGTAAACAGCCGCACTGCCTTTGTTATTTTATGTGTCTCTCAGAACAGTTGGGTGTGTTTGCTTGAAAGATTCAGCGAGGGATTGTTGCTATTAGGAGGACTTTATTACCTTCTCTGCTGTCCTGCTTCAGACAGTGATATTGCTGGGTGATGGCACTGCAGATGTGTAGTCATGGTTATACGTGTAAATCAATGCTTGCACACAGTTATTTTTTTGTTCACTGTTTTTTTTTTATTGGCATTATGATACCGGCAAAACCGAAATGTCCTCACACCACAGATTTGAAAGACGCCAACACTTTCTCATACTGTTGCCTCACTTCACTGGCGCTTCCTTGTACTGTTGCCTCAGCCTCACTTCACTGCCGCGCGACATGTTAAAGTGTGGAATGATGGTCAAGCGCCCCCTAACTTTAGAGCATAGTGATATAGTTATTTTTACTCGCGGGGAGGAGTTTCCTTATCTCAGCTCATGGATTTAGAAGCACACACAGTCAATTCGGCTAGATATAAAACACAAATAAAATATTTAAACGCAAAACTGAGAAAACCGCAATTCACAAGCGCGTATTGATCCGTGGAGGTCGTACAGTATGGTTCTATATTGAGAACCGTGGCATCTCTAGTATATTAATACATTAGTTATGTACGTGATACACACACATAAAAACACAAAACTATAGAAAACTATAGAAACACCCAAACACACTCATTCACACACGCACACACTTATACATTATGGCCAATTTTGTTTCTTCAATTCACCTATAGCCCATGTGTTCGGACTATAGGGGAAACTGGAGCACCCGGAGGAAACCCACATTAACAGGGGGAGAACATGCAAACTCCACACAGAAATGCCCACTGACCCAGCCGGGACTCAAACCAGCAACCTTTACACTGTGAGGCAACAGTGCTAACCACTGAGCAACCATGCTGCCCCTTCCTGCTTTTTAAATACAGTTGAATAAAGGCACATTTCAGCAAAGAGTACACTCACCTACAGCAGTATGGAGATGCAGTTTCAGAAATCCTTGTGTTTTTCTCTTCCAGGCGTCGTCTGAATCTCCAAACATCATCTATTCTAGAGGAATAAAAGACAACAGATGAGCTCATGTTTGTGGCTTACATAATGGAGCCGTTTATAACATCAGAGCTGATGATTTGTGATTATATGGAGCCGAGTGTCAGATGATGAACAATGTTTACAGTATTTACCAAAAGAGAGCATTACAATGTAAATAATCTGTAAAAAGGGCAGCATGGTGGCTCAGTGGTTAGCACTGTCGCCTCACAGCAAATAGGACGCTGGTTCAGGTTTTAGTTGGCGTTTCCATGTGGAGTTTGCATGTTCTCCCCGTGTTGGCGTGGGTTTCCTCCGGGTGCTCTGGATTCCCCCACAGTCCAAACACATGCGCTATAGATTAATTAAATTAACTTGAATATGCGGTAGTGTATGTGTATGTGTGTGAATGAGTGTGTACAGGTGATTCCCAGTACTGGGTTGTGGCTGGAAGAGCATTCGCTGTGTAAAACGTGTTGGCGGTTCATTCCGCTGTGGCGACCCCTGATGAATAAGAGACTAAAGGCTGTTTTATACTTCTGCGTCAAGTGCACGTGTATGCTCTGGTGCAGTAATGTCGACAAATCTTGTATAAGTCGGCTTGGTAGCTATGCCGAGTATGGGTGGTGCTGAGAGCTGCGAGCCACATGTTTACAAGTGTGGAGTCCCGTGAAAGAACTTGTTTGTTGCACGCCCGCCGGTTCCCGCCTCCAATTGAGCGAGTGTTAGCTACTTGTACATAGAGTGGAGGAATGTCTATTTATCACTATGCAGCGCGTCTGACAGACACGCACCGCTACAGAAAGGGACTGTTTTGAGGATTTCATAGGGCTAACGGCGCCTGTAATGAAAAGGAAATGAATCATGCTGTTTTTATATTTATTTCAAAGTGTTTTCATGACTAAATAAAATGAAAGCACGGAACAGATTCACATTTAGGAGCAGGGGGCGTCCCCTGGTGGTTCGACGGTATGGGTTGTCTATAGGCAGGATCTGCACTTTAATGTTTATTGCCACCCTTCATAGAAAGATAAAAATACGGGAGAAATACGGGAAAATACCTTTACAGGATGATAGCAGGATAGTACTGTAAAATACGAGAGAATCCCTGGAAAAATGGGAGGGTGGACATGTATGCAGTATCAGTATGTTATGTTTAAGCTAATGTTGCTCAAAAACAGTAACAGAATTCACATCCAGAAGATGTAAACCTATAAGGCTTGCAGTTGTCACTTTTGCATAAATGGATCTACGATTTTATTGATGTCACCTCATACTCCAGTTTCTCTTCAAATCTTCCAACCAATCAAATGCTCTCTTGCATCTGCCCCGCCCCCTTCAAGACACTGCTCATTTGTATTTCATTTGATGTGCATGAGCTCAACTACTCTCACTGGCTGTGAGAAAATCAAAACACTATAGAGTGGAGAAACTATGACGTCAATTTGTATGCAAAAACCCGGAAGCGAGTTAGCATTTTAGCAGTTCCAGTTCCCTCGTCCCAAAGACAATGGGTATTTGGGTTTCAGTAAAATCGCTTAAATAAGGTTCGTGGCAAACACAAACTCAAGAAACTTTCACGTTTTATTCTACGATATAAAACACATCAGTTACAGCACACTCTTGAATTTTTAAATCGGTTATGCTTCTTTAAAAGGACGGTTGCTATGAAGTTGCTAAATGGGACTACAGGCGGTGTCGGAGGCATTATACGTCATCGAGCTGAACTGGTCTGGAGCGCAGCTTGCTCGTGTTGGGCATTTGGATTTGTTTGTTATTTAGGTATTTTCATGAATAGTATTTTATAGTTTGCAGTATTTTTCTAATTGGAAATTCAGATTGTGTGTAGATAATTCCTTCACTTGTAAAGACTGTCGAGACAGATTCATTTGTTGATCATTTATTTTAATAAACAATATTAGGAAGGTAGTGCAGCCTGTCTCTTTCCTGCTCTCAGTAATGCAAACGTGTGAATAAATGTGTAAAAATACATGCATGTTAACTGCCATTTTAACGTGATCAAGTGATTTTTCGTCTTTTTTTCTTGATCTGAATGTGTAACACATTTAACTCGGTCATAACTGCAATATTTACACTCTATAAAATGTACAGCAGATGTGTCTGTATGGGCTGCTTTTCGCTGTACGTCGTGACAAAAAAGGAATATTGAATGTTGCTCTGTGCTCAGGCATTTGATAGACTTGTTCCTCCTGATGCCTCATTTCTGCCGTCTGTTTAAGGTAAGCGGGCTGTGTGCACGCGAGCGATACACTTATTTTAATGTCTTATGATAATACTATGTAGGCAGATTCATACACGCAGTTTTAAAACTTTTAGAACAACCGTAAAGCAAAACAGACGTATTTCTCACGTAAAAACGATCAAAAAGGCACATAGGTCTATGTGTTTTTGTGTATTTATATGTTTATAATATATATCGTGGATTATAATATAATAAACAGAGAGATTAACTCTTTGTCATGGACATTAATTCTAAAAATAAGCTTGATAAGTTGTCTGAAGCAGGGTGGGGCTGACGTCACAGGCGCGCGCCCCGAGGGCTCTGTAGTCCGTTAATAGCCTAATGTTAGCTTTTCAATTCTTGTGCTTGTATTTAAGATCCAAAAGTGATCAAAGTTGTATTTTCGTGTGAAGATTATCCGTGTAAGTATAATGAACAGTGTTGGAACACAGAGCTTATTATTCGCGAACTTCGAAAAGCCTATGGGAAAATCCTATAGGGATTTTCACGAGGGAACCAGTTTTATGCTAGCAGCCGATTAGCCTATAAAGTGACGTCATAGTTCCTCCACTCTATTAGCTGATGTTTGTAAAGGGGAGGAGCTACTCTATGCCCCACCCTCTCCATGTTTTAGTTAAGATTACGTCAAACATTATTCTAATAAATTATATTATAAAAAATCAAGTAAAGAACCATACACAGCATCTTCATTGACATCCATTCATAAATTTTCCTTTGGCTTAGTCCCTTATTTATCAGGGGTCGCCACAATGGAATGAACTGCCAACTATTCCAGCATTTGTTTTACACAGCCGATGCCCTTCAAGCCACGACTCAGTACTGAGAAACATCCATTCACACACACACACTCATACACTACAGACAATTCAGTTCATCCAATTCCCCTATAGCGCATGAATGTACTGTGGAACCGGAGCACCCGGAGGAAGCCCACGCCAAAACTCCACACAGAAATGAGAACTAGCTCAGCCGGGACTCAAACCATCGACCTTCTTGCTGTGCTGCAACCGTGTTAAAAACTAAGCCACCGTGCCACCTTTATTAACATTGATTACAATATAATTTGTTTATAATTAAAACTACAAGAAGAAACCTTTAGAAAGCACTGGGGGAAATAGTAAATCTCTATATCATAACAAGAGGAATGATAAGTCCATATATAAACAGAGCTTGTTTGCATGGTTGTCTTCTAATGGAAGTGAGTGTAGTGTTAATGAATGTATGACCGTAAGTGTTTACACACGCCAACAAATATTTGCTTGTACTGCAACCAGTTGATCATTGTCTATTTATTTACTGTTCACCGGTTGATACTGTGCTATGAAAAAATGTAAATACCCATGGAGATTTGTTTGTTTATAACTGTGTTGATGTTTACAAAAAAAATAGAAAAACAATATAATTTGTGTGCGAGCATGTGTGTGTGTTTGTTTGTGATGGACGGTGGCAGAAGTGAATCCAGGCAGCTGAAAGTCTGAACAAAGAGAGCATCATGTCTCAGCATTTGTAATTTGCTGTGCGTGCGTGTATGCAAGTGTGTGTGTTTCAGCTGCTCAAGTCAGATGTTTAAATCCTACATTCAACATGCTCAGCTTCAAGTAGCAAAACTGTTTTTGAGTTTACTGATAAAGACCTTTTAGTTTATATGATCCTAAAGATCTGAGTGATCTGATTTAAAATGAAGATCAGCGGCTTTCGGTTGATTTTCAAATACATGTCATTACTGTTTTTTTAGAATCTTTTAGCTTGTCATTTTAGTGTAAAATAAACAATCAAAATGAAGAACAGACTTGCAGAAATGAGCAAAAATTAAGCCTCCACTGCATGAACTCCTATGTATTTACATTAAAGGACATACAAATATATTTTATAAGCTTTTAATTAATAATAATGTTGCACAACTTGGAGAAATAATCTATATGTGATTTATCTGATCAAAACTGTCATTTAAAATTTGATTTACTACAATTTCATAAAAGAGCAGCAGGTTTGATGTGGTGGTTTTAACAGCACCAAAGAAAGACCATGCATAATCTCAAAGTACACTACACTATACTACTGTTTATGTACAATCGCTTAAACATTGTTGCCATTTTTTCCAATAAAGTTGTCAGTCGTCATGACAAATAGAGAAAAGAAAATACAGTATTTTAGAATTAAATTAAATGTAAATAAATCTTATATATAAAAATGGATAAAATCTTTACATTTATATTGTGTTCTATTTTCCTATTAGATTATTAAAAAAAGATATGCTTTTTGACCATATTTGATAGCGCATCAAAATGATCGCAGCTTTTGCTGTAACTTTAAAAATCGTACCCCTTCAAATCGCAATTTCGGTTTACAAACAGTTAATTGTGCAGGCCTAATTAATTATATGCATTTTTTAATTAAATCCTGATATAAAATTTATGAATAAATAAATAAATTAATAAATATAAATAGATTATTAAAGAAGTAAAGCATGTTAACAATTATATATATATATATATATATATATATATATATATATATATATGTGTGTGTGTGTGTGTGTGTGTGTATATAAATAAATAAATAATGCTGAAAATAACACAAAAATTTAACATATTATATTATTATAAGCAAAGGCTTTTTAAATGTCTATTGTTGATTAGACAATACATTTTAGGTTATTTGAAAACATCTTAAATATATACACAGATATATTAATTTTCATCTCACGTTAGAGACTATTAATATACAGTTTAAAGCTTGAATCTAAACATTATTCTTTGTACATTGAATTATATATATTTGACATTTTTTCTTAAAGAGATGGGATATAATTCAGTGTGACCTGTCAGGAAAGTCTGTGGCGAGCAGTCATTCATTTGAGAGGAAGATTAGGGCTCGGTCTCCCGTTTCAATTACAGTGTGCAGAAAAGGAGCACTGTTCATTTAATTACCCCTAAATTAGGGGGAAATGTATGATCCCGTCATCTAGCCCTGGAATTAGATCATGTGTCATGACATCATCGCTCCGTCTTTCTCCAATCCGTCTGACTGAAGCTTGTTGAGGAAAGTTAGATTAATATATTAAATCATGTCATACTTGTTTGTGCAATGGTCAAATTAGACTCGGTGTGGTGTGGATTAAAACAGCGTCTTAAAACAGGGGCTCAAATTTCTGTTTTCATTTATTCATTTTCTTTTCGGCTTAGTGCCATTTTTAAACTGGGGTCGCCACAGGGGAATGAACCGCCAAATTATCCAGCACATGTTTTACGCAGCGGATGCTCTTCCAGCCACAACCCATCACTGGGAAACATCTATACACACTCACACTTATACACTATGGACGATTTAGATACTCATTTCTCCTGTACCGCATGTCTTTGGACTGTGGGGGAAACCAGAGCACCCAGAGGAAACCCACGCGAATGCATATATATATATATATATATATGAGCAATTCCATAAAAATGTCAACCCTGCCATGAAAAGAAAAATGTTTTCACCAAAATAGCGAAACCATTTCTACATTTTTTGCGCAGGCAAGTGTTTTACAGTACTTTAAAAATACTTAAAAATGTGTCTGTCAATGTTTTCAAACTATTATATTTGATTTTCCAAAGTCACACAAATGGCAATTTCACATCCGTCACATCCATAACGAAAAAGTGTCACATCCATAACAAAGCTTTTCCCTCAAAAATGTCAAAATAAAATAAAATCAATCAGTTTTGTTCTATAAAGAGCCAACTCTTATCCTTTTGTTAAGGAATATTTATTTTGGGTTGTGCAGTTTAATTCACAGAATTTCTACGAAATATGTTGTATACTGTAAACTCGCAGACTTTTTTTGTCACATCCATAACGCATGTTTATTTTCCTCATTTAAAGTACAAAAATGTTCACAGATTGAATTTTTTTGATCCCATAACTCTGTGGTTAGTTGTTTTGGAAAATATAAACAGATGATTCAATATAATGTTAACGTATACTTTCTCTGCGAATTTATGTTTTGAATTTTTACTGCAAATGTCACATCCATAACGCTGGAATCAGCCATATATATGTATATATATATATATATATATATATATATATATATATATATATATATATATATATATATATATATATATATATATATATATATGTGTATTTTTTTTTTCAGATAAAACAAATGTTGATTAGGCAATTCAGGTTATTTTTTATTTATTTATATTAACAAAATATTAAAAAGACGGGGATACAGATAGTAAGACTTCATCTGATTGGTCAAATTTAGATAAACAACGATTGCATAAAATAAATAGAATTCATCACATTGTGTATTGCATATGTGCAATTCCATGCAAATCTCAACTTTGCCATGAAAAAATTTAAGTTTTCACCAAAATAACGAAACCATTTCTATGTTTTTTTGTGTAAGCAAGTCTTTTAAAGTACTTTAAAAATACTCAAATGCTTCAGTTAATGTTTTTAGACAATTTTATTTGATTTACCAAAGTCACACAAGCGGCAATAAAACCATCTGTCACATCCATAACCAAAAGGTGTCACATCCATAACGCTGGAATATACTGTTATGAATAACAATAATCTCAATAACTTTAGCGATTAACTTAGGCTAATTTAATATATGGAAACTTAATTTTAAGTGAAAAACAAAAACCTCTGAAATCTTAAATCTGGAAAAGATATTTTAAAATATCATGATATTCCAGCAATACCATGACTAGTGGGATCATTTTAATGTTGAGACTCAAAATCAATTTCAAAGCAGATATTTGAGAGCTCCAGGCATTCAAGCTGCACGATATTGAAAATATATTATATTGTAATTTTTTTTTTTTAATAAAAATTGCGATACAAATAGTTTCACAAGAAGGTCTGAATATCTCTACTTGACAATTTTCTGAGGAGTCTAACAGTACTAATTACAGAAATAGAATGATCACAATGCAATAAATGCTTTTCTTCGTCCATTTTCTAGTTTAAATATTTTAAAATTCTTCAAGTAAAAATATTGCTTGTTTTCACCTTCTGAAAAAAAAAGTCAAAATTAAGAGTTTTTCCCTTAAAACAAGCAAAATTATCGGCCAATGGGGTGAGAAAAATAATCTTGTTTTCGCTTTGAAATGTGGATATTTGGACTACAAATGGGACAATAAATGAACAACTTTTTTTTTTTTTTTTTTTGCATAAATCAAATACATTTTGAATAATTAAATACAATTTGGTAGCTCCTGGTCAACTATAAATCAGACTCAGCATTGCACATCTTTTGATGTGACTATTGCAAATGTGCACAATGCTGAATTGATATGTATAGAAAAATGGTTGGGATTTGGGAATCTCTGAACGCTGGAGGCCATGATGAATAAAGCCATGCCAAAGCCTTAAAAACAGCAGAATAATGGCAGCCACAAACAGATGCACTCAGTTGTTGTCTTGGCTCTTCAGTGGATTGTATGTTATTTGTGGGGTGTGGAGATTCACAGAAACATGTGTTTGATTAAATACTCAGCTAAATTTAGTTTCAAGGCACAGATGACACAAAATTTTTCTGATAATGTTGGAAAACCCTGCTGAAAATCCAGCTTAAACCAGCCTAAGCTGATTGGCTGGTTTTAGCTGGTTGACTAGCCGGGTTTTAGAAGTTTTTTGGCCGTTTTCAGGCTGTTTTCCAGCCTGGTCTTAGCTGGTCAGGCTGGAAAATGACCAGCTAAAACCAACTAAAACCACTAAAAAACTACAAGCTTCTAATTTACAATTTACTGTAGACATTCAAAAAAAAAAGTTGAATTTAAAGTAAATACCAAAAAAAAAAAAAAACATCAAAATATGAATTAGGTCTTTTAATCATACTGATATGACGCTAATCCTTCTGTTCAACCAATATGTTTTACTCTCAAATATTAATATAAAACAAAAACTAACATTATATAAACTCAAATGAATGATATCCACAACAGCAATTACAACTTTGAAACATGGAAAACAAAAACAATCTGAGAGCAAGCCAATACTAAACTAGCCTGTGTAAAAACATCAGAAATATAACTGGCCAAACTACTGCAGGGTTTCCAGTTATATTTAGTTATCAGATATATTTATGTATGTATGTATGCATGTATGTGTGTATTTGTGTGTGTATGTATGTATGTATGTATGTGTGTGTGTGTGTGTGTGTGTGTGTGTGTGTGTGTGTGTGTGTGTGTGTGTGTGTGTATGTATGCATGTATGTATGTATGTATGTATGTATGTGTGTATTTGTGTATGTATGTATGTATGTGTGTGTGTGTGTGTGTGTGTGTGTGTGTGTGTGTGTGTGTGTGTGTGTGTGTGTGTGTGTGTGTGTGTTTATGTATGTATGTATGTATGTATGTATGTATGTTTGTATGTATGTGTAAACGTCAATAAACACACCGATTAAGATTTTAACTTACCTTGAAATCCTAAATGATTCTCCAAAAGTCAGCGGCCATGTTGCAGGTGCTCCAGTCCTTTGTATAAATGGAGAGAAGCCGAAATATGTTCAACTCTTTTAAAGTACACTGTTAAAACTGCATTTTAAATCGTAAGAAACTCTGATATATGTATAATACATTCTTTCAAATGTTAAAAACAGCATTTATCAGGCAAGGAACCTTGTGTTCGGCGGTCAAACTTCATCGACTACGAGTGTTTGGGAATCGAATCTTGTTGATTCAGTACTTAAAAGAATCGACTCATACGTTTAACAGTCGTGTTTTTGCATACACTGGTTGACCTTATTCACTAAAAACTAATCGACTTCGTCAAGAACGTGCAATATTTTTTATTTATGTGTTAAAAACTTTTATGTAGAATTAATTCACTAGTGAATCGGACTACACTGTTTGCACTCTATGTTGTTGATTCATTATAACATGTCACATCGAATCGTAAGAGTCATTCGTCAGGAAGTACCCTTTTTGCCCTACAGTTTAATAGAAAAGGTTTGAAATAATACGTTTAGAGAATCAAAAACATATAGGGCAAATGTTGTAAGCCGCTTTTCAAAAAAAAATATTAAAGAATTTAGGATTACGATTGTTATCGATTCACTTAGGCTAAAAGAATCGGCTCTTAAGAATCGCGCGTTCAGGAATCAGATGGTCGGGGTTTACACAAATATAATCGACTGCGTTTTCTGCCACACAGTTATTGTTGTAAGTGTAACCCTCATCTGCTGCTTCTGCATTTGTTATTTACTCTCATTCTGTCAGCAGTTGGACGAGCTTTATGGCGAACAAGCGGACAACTGTGAGCTGTGACCTCTTGAGTGAGTGAGTGAGTGAGTGTGTGAGAGAGATCAAGCGTCTCTTATCATCACACACATTGAGTCACTTGTGGATTTCTTTAAGCTGGTCTTTAATTTCAGCATGTGCTCACTTGCCCTGTTCCCCCCAAAAAGACATTAAGAATCATATCACATCATCAAAATGTCTTTTTATTAAAGCAAATTGTTTATTTAAAGCATTTTAATCGCAAAAAATAATGTAGGTTACAGTAGATATACAGTCCTGCAGTCGTTAAAAACATCAAATTAAATGTAGCAATAATTTAAAAATATGACAAATATTAAAATGTAACAATAGCAAAATAATAAATTGTTAAATAATAATGTATCATGCACTAAAAAATATGATTAATATGGCATGACAACACATGCTTTTATGTTAATCATAAGTTATCATGTTTCTAAATTGAGCTGTTTTAAGTCTCTTTGTAAGTTAAAATTACTCAAGTTTATTCATTCATTCAATTTCTTTTCGGCCTAGTCCCTTATTTATCTGGGTTCACCACAGCAGAATGAACCGCCGACTTATCCAGCATATGTTTTACGCAGCGGATGTCCTTCGGCAACCCAGCACTGGGAAACATTCACACACACTCATTCACAGACACACTACGGCCAATTTAGCTTACCCAATTCACCTGTACCATGTCTTCGGACTTGTGGGGAAAACTGGAGCACCAGGAAACCCACATGCAAACTCAAACAAAAACTAAAAACGCCAACTGACCCAGCGACCTTCTTGCTGTGAGGCGAACATGCTACCACTGCGCCACCGTGCAGCCCCTACTTAAGTTTAATTTGATTTAAAAATGTATAGCCTATAGCCTGTGTGTGTGTGTGTGTGTGTGTGTGTGTGTGTGTGTGTGTGTGTGTGTGTGTGTTTAAGGCAATTTTTCACACTGTATGAATAACCTTTTAAGACATGTAAATGCATTTTGTTTTTGGGAAATGTAAACTCTGCATACATATGCTTGTTTAGTCTCTTGTGTCTCACCAATCTGCACTTAATGCTCAAAAATACAGTAAAGGATGTGAAATAATATTGCAATTTAATATAACATGAACAGGTCTGTCTGTCTTCTGTTCTCCTGAAAGTTTGATCAGTATTGTAGCTATAATTATAATGACACTCCTATTATTAATTTCCATATTTGAGGCAGCGTGTGACGTGATGATGATGATGATGATGATGAGGTGTTTCTGAGGTCTGCATCAGCTGTTCGTCCAGCATTACAGCAGTACAGTCCTGCATTGTCCTCCAGATCAGCAGCTGACACACGTTTAACGACAGCAGCCAATCACAGCGCAGCTCCAGCCCACTTGACGCTGAGCTCTGGCAGATTATTGGACAGCTGACACCAGCTGGAGCTGTCAATCACACCATCAGCTGCTCGCTTCACTCCTGCTGACTGCAAACACCAGAGCTGGAGATGCTCTATTTACAGGATAATACCTTTACAGTCTATGGATAATACAAGCGCATTTGCATGTCAAAGATAAAATATATCATTCTCGTGTTTTGTCTTTGATGTCAATTAAGCATTTATTATGAGGTTCATCTGTTCATTTTAAAATATTATTTAGGCTAATCATAACACAATAATATTAAATAAATTACACCATAACAAATACTATATTTTTAAGCTAAATGTTTTTATTTTTTAACGTAAATATAAAGAAAGCTCATAATTAATGAATGCACCCCATTCCGAAAGAGAATATTTTTATCCATTTCTCAGTGAGCATAGGTGTAAAAACTGATTTATGCAAGATATTAATGATTATTATAGTATTTTAGTCACTGAACGTCTTCAGAAAAAAAAAATTAATCTATGCAAAATATTGCAAAAACTAAATAAATAAATTTATATATACATTTGTTTATTTTTCATATATATATATATATATATATATATATATATATATATATATATATATATATATATATATATATATATATATATATATATATATATATATGAATGATTTTAAAAATCTTAATATTTTCTCCAAACATATAAATTTGGGCTACTAATTTTGGACCGTTATCGTGGGTTATTTTGTTCGATAAGCTCCAGATTTGGCTTCAGTACTGACTAATCTAATGTCTATGCACAAATATAAAATTGTAATTAATTAAACAGAAATTAATAATTACCATCGACCAAACATCGTTAGAAATGGAAAAAATACATTTAGATCTATGCGAAATATTGCAAAATTACAAATATAAATTTATTTCTCTAAATTGTTTGAAAATCTTGAAATTTTCCCCTAACATATAAATGAGGGTGTGCTAGTTTTTGGAATGTTATTGTAAGTTATTTTGTTAAATTAGATGTACAAATAAAAAATTTTAAAGCTACCTATAGAAAATATAAATTTAAAAATTAAACCTACAGGTGAAGCTGCGGTCACACTAGAGTTTGTGTGTGCGAAATTCTGTTGTACGGCGCTGTGAAAAGGGGCGGGATTAAACAAGATTATTAGGCATTAAAAAAGCGAGCGATTGCTCCATGTTTTTAATTTCTGCCCAGAGATTTCATGTTTTGGTCCACGATTGGTTTCAAGCAGTCAAGTGATGCGATTTCACCAAGCTTGAACTTTGCACCACAGCAACCTGCGAAACTTGACGCATGACCCTACGTTTCCGGTCTGACGCATTTGTGTTCATATGAATTGAAGTCTATGGGAGGAAAAGCCCAGTGTGACCGCAGCTTAAGTGTGTTGAAGCAGGGTTGGAACTAAACTGTGCAGGGCTGCAGCCCTCCAGGAACTGGTTTTGACTGGGAAACAGAACAATCCACTCTTGTCCAATGACCTGCCTAATTAACCTGATAAAAAAAAAAATTCACAGGGATAGATTATGTGATTTTTCCAGTGATGAGTTGCGGCTGGAAGGGCATCCGCTACCTAAAACATATGCTGGATAAGTTGGCGGTTCATTCCGCTGTGGCGACCCCAGATTGATAAAGGGACTAAGCCAAAAAGAAAGTGAATGAATGATTATGTGATAAAAAGTGCAGTTGAAATTAAAGATGCGTAAGTGTAAAATATGTAAGATTGTATTGTTATGATTGAATGAAACATGAAAGCATGAAGAAATATAGTGAAGAATCGGGCAAACAGCGCCATCTGGTGTTTCTGGAGACCTCATCGACACTCTGTTCACAGTCTGATCAGGCTTCTCAAGGTTTTATTTCTTTCTCTTATAGTTTGTCCACCATAATGTACATACATTTGCTGCTGAAAGTGGAGGCAAGCAAGCAAGTAATGAACTAAATAAGCAATAATTGAACTCACATCATCATTATCTGTGTGCGCCAATTAGCTAGTGTTTTTCAGCCACATCCAGGGCCGGAGTGGGACTCCTTTTCAGCCCTGGAGTTTCAAGCCTCAGACCGGCCCACCTCAGTTCACGACTGACTATATTAAAATAAGGTCATTTCCAAATCAGTTTCTAATGACACTATCACGTCTTTTTTTGAGAAAACAGCTGCTTTAGAACTTCAAATGTTCAACAACCCTAACAGTATTATATGTCTTAACAATAAAAATGAAAACAATAAGTTACTCTAACGAGGATCGATCCCGGGTCCACAGCGTCTTTTTCTAACGCGCTAACCGCTGGACCACAATAGCTGCATTCAGAAAGGAGACACAACTGAGTTTTATAATCATTAAAATAGATGAAAAGAGAAGAGATGCGGTAAAATAATGAATAAAAAGGCTGTGGTCAAGTAAATAAATAAATTTGAAAAGTGTGACTGCTGAGAGCAACAGATTCTGCAGCTTGGGACACCGGCCCTCGCGGCCAAAAAACGGACCGGCCCACCGGGAATTCTCCCGGGCCTCCCGATTAGCCAATCCGGGCCTGGCCACATCTAAACTTCCGGTGAACGGTTAATTTGATTATTTTTAATTTAATAAGGTTCCTTGTACAGCATCCATGTTGTAATGTAATGAACATATAATCAGTGTAATAGACTTAAGCATTTGTTGAGTTGTTCAAGTGTAAAACGAGATGAAAGACCGCTAAAAATCAGCAGCAGGTGAGAAAATCCATTGAAAATACTGTGGTATAATACATTTTCTAATTTTAAAGACGTGACAGGGATAAATGTGATTTAATCCAGTGCTTCTTGTCCGGTCTGAGACCCATTTTATAACGTATATCAGTCAGACAGTGAGGATTTTTAAAGAAATAAGACCTTAAATGCTGCGATTTTGTAATTGGAAGACAGTTTACAGGAAGCACTTGAGCTGGGTGACTGAAAATTAAAAGTCCTTGTTCATATACACGTTCTTTATGTTAAAGCTATACCCATGTTGGTTATATTTCATTTAGGCTATGTGGAATTACATATCTAATAATTATTCTGCTGTAAGTTTTTTTTTTGCCTGTCACCGGTTTTCTTTGTCAAGCAAAGCGTCAGATTTTGATTAAATATTAAAGATAGTTTTTTTTTTTTTTTCAGTGGATTAACTTGTACAGATTAAGTGTTCACTTTAAGACCTACAATATGTGCTAGGATAATAAACAGTCTATTTTGATTAGAATCTGTGTGTTCATTTTATATCCAGCAGGTGGAGCAGTTCGACCAGATGATTAACAGGAAAATTTACAAGTCATGAACAGTGATAAAATAGACACCTACTAGCCCATATACAATATTCAACATTAACATCCTGCAATTAATTATGTGTAATAATATGGATTTTCTGTTACAAAGACAATATGTTTCCTAAATTAATAGCTTAAAGTACATTCTGCAAAATACACCCTTTGCTTATTGATTTACTATAGAGCGATATGACAGACGTAATTTTTTAATTTTAGAAATGAATTTAAATACTCCATCCATTCCATCTATAGTATCTATCTATCTATAGTATCCATGTATAGTATCTATCCATCCATCTATAGTATCTATACATCTACAGCAGTGGTGCTCAACCCTGTACCTGGAGATCGACCTTCCTGCAAAGTTCAGCTCCAACCCTGATCAAACACACCTGAAGCAATTAATTAGGATATATCTACAATATATATCCATCTACAGTATTAATCTGTCCATCAATATATAGTATCTATCTATCTATATCCATCCATCCATCTACAATATATATCCATCCATCCAACCATCCAAAGTATCTATCTATCTATCTATCTATCTATCTATCTATCTATCTATCTATCTATCTATCTATCTATCTATCTATCTATCTATCTATCTATCTATCTATCTATCTATCTATCTATCTATCTATCTATCTATCTATCTATCTATCTATCTATATCCATCCATCCATTCATATCCAATATCCATATAATATCCATCCATCTATAGTATCCATTCATCCATCCATGCATCTACAGTATCCATTCATCCATCCATAGTATTAATACATCTATAGTATCCATCCATCTATAGTATCCATTCATCCATAGTATTAATACATCTATAGTATCCATTCATCCATAGTATTAATACATCTATAGTATCCATCCATCTATAGTATCCATCTATATACTATCTATCCATCTATAGAATATATCCATCTATAGTATCCATTCATACATCCATAGTATTAATACATCTATAGTATCCATCCATCTATAGTATCCATTCATCCATAGTATTAATACATCTATAGTATCCATCCATCTATAGTATCCATCTATATACTATCTATCCATCTATAGAATATATCCATCTATAGTATCCATTCATCCATCCATAGTATTAATACATCTATAGGATCCATCCATCTAAATATTATCTATCCATCTACTGTATAGTATCCATTCATCCATCCATAATATCAATACATCTATAGTATCCATCCATCTATATAGTATCTATCCATATAAAGTATATATCCATCTATAGTATCTATCCATCTATAGTATCCATTCATCCATCCATTCATCCATAGTATTAATACATCTATAGTATCCATCCATCTATATAGTATCTATCCATCTAAAGTATATATCCATCTATTGTATATATCCATCCATCTATAGTATCTATCCATTCATCATCTATATAATCTATCCATCTATATTATCTATCCACCCACCTATAGTATCTATGTATCCATCTATTCATCCATAGTATCTATACATCTATAGTATCCATCCATCTATATAGTATCTACCATATATAGTATCTATCCATCTATATTATCTATCTATCCATGCATCCATATCTATCCATCCATCCATCCATCGTATCTATCCATCTATAGTATCTATGAATCCATCTATAATATTTATTCATCCATCCATAGTATCTATACATCTATAGTATCTATCTATATAGCATCTATCCATCTATAGTATCAATCCATCCTTCATCTATATTATCTATCCATCTATAGTATCTATCCATCCTTCATCTATAGTATCTATCCATCTATATAGTATCTATCCTTCATCTATAGTATCTATCCATCTATATAGTATCTATCCATCTATATCATCTACCCATCCATCCATCCATCCATCCATCCATCCATCCATCCATAGTATCCATCAATCTATATAGTATCTATCCTACCAATTATCCGTCCGTCCGTCCGTCCGTCAGTCTATCTATCTATCTATCTATCTATCTATCTATCTATCTGTCTGTCTGTCTGTCTGTCTGTCTGTCTGTCTGTCTGTCTGTCTGTCTGTCTGTCTGTCTGTCTGTCTGTCTGTCTGTCTGTCTGTCTGTCTGTCTGTCTGTCTGTCTGTCTGTCTGTCTGTCTGTCTGTCTGTCTGTCTGTCTGTCTGTCTGTCTGTCTATCCATCGATCCATCATCTACTATCCATTCATCCATGAAAGACAATATTTATATCAGATTTACTCATGACATTGATACTGAAATCATGACAACTCAAAACTCACGTTCGTGTTCAGATATCTGGACAGGGCATCGTAAGTAAAACAACATCATCTTTTATTCAGTAATACCGTATAATGCAGTTGCATATCTTTGGCGAAAATAAATTTTATAAACATTTTATTAACAGAGGTTAGCATACAAAACAAAAGGAGTCTGTGTGACAGACGGCAGACAGAAACAAACTGATACTGAAGTGGCGGATCAGATCAGATCAGACTGGCAGTATTTACACCGGTAAAGCAGAAGATCAATCACTCTACACTGAGATTCATAATGGCAGTTCACAAAACAACTCGTGTCATAATAATACACTCATGTTCAAAGAAAAATACAGACACGTGGGCTCAACGGTTCCCAGATTTATTCTAGGCTTTTTGGGTGAATCTCACAAGTATATTTCAGAAATGAGAAGTCGAGCCAATCTGTTTTTGACTTTTTGTTTGCAGAATATTTTCATGCACATTTCCCATTTATACACACAGAGCCACAGATAAAACTATTCTTGACAATTCTCAGTTTCATTTGATTTAATTATTAGGTGTAGTTTAGTCTATAGTCTTTATATTTTATTTACACACTGCGTCGTACCTCACAGCACTGTGCCTTTTAGAACTCTAAACATAGATTTCGATCAGTGTAAGCACACTGGTGCCGCAGTGCCCAGCTACAACTCAGGACATATTTCTGCCGCACCACAGAGCGCCATCTGAATGGTTTCATTTTAAATAGCATGCAAATGTGCGCATCTGCTGTACGAAACGTCCAATTGTCATGTGCACGCTGTGTCACCGCGCTAAGCGGAGTATTCGTTGTGTGACCCGCTTAAGACCTATGCCGTTTTGGAGCCCCCAGAGTTACTATTAGGGGGCCTAATCAAACCCCTCCGCCTCTGTTCTTTACATTCTCTTTAATCCACCACCCCCCTTTACCCCATCTTTACCTTAACCTGCAATACCACCGCACCCTACGCCCCCCCCACGATACCTCCGCACATAATCCCCAACCACACCTCCACCTCCACAACTCCAACTTTCTACCTTAAACCACCCCCCAACCCCCTTTCACTTTCGTCCGAGATATCCCCGCACACCTGCCCCCCCCCCTCACTTTTGTCCATGATACCTCTGCCCCCGCATCCCATCCAACCCCTTACCCCATCCCAATTCACCCCCTGCCCCCTTCACTTTTGTCCACGATATCTCCACCACCGTATCCCCTCCAACCCCTTACCCCATCCCAATCCACCCCCTGCCCCCTTCACGTCTGTCCACGAAACCTCCACCACCGCATCCCCTCCAACCCCTTACCCCATCCCAATCCACCCCCTGCCCCCTTCACGTCTGTCCACGATACCTCCACCACCGCATCCCCTCCAACCCCTTACCCCACCCCAATACACCCCCTGCCCCCCTTCACTTTTGTCCACGATACCTCCACCACCGCATCCCCTCCAACCCCTTACCCCACCCCAATACACCCCCTGCCCCCCTTCACTTTTGTCCACGATACCTCCACCACCGTATCCCCTCCAACCCCTTACCCCATCCCAATCCACCCCCTGCCCCCTTCACGTCTGTCCACGATACCTCCACCACCGCATCCCCTCCAACCCCTTACCCCACCCCAATCCACCCCCTGCCCCCTTCACTTTTGTCCACGATATCTCCACCACCGTATCCCCTCCAACCCCTTTACCCCACCCCAATCCACCCCCTGCCCCCCTTCACTTTTGTCCACGATATCTCCACCACCGTATCCCCTCCAACCCCTTACCCCATCCCAATCCACCCCCTGCCCCCCTTCACTTTTGTCCACGATACCTCAACTACCGTATCCCCTCCAACCCCTTACCCCATCCCAATCCACCCCCTCCCCACCTTCACTTTTGTCCACGATACCACCACAACTAATTCCCAACTCCATCTCCGCACCCCCCCAACTCCCTACCTCAAACCACCTCCCACCCCCCTCACTTCTGTCCGCGATATCTCGCACCCCACCCCCTATCCCCCTTCACTTTTGTCGTGCTACCTTTGCAACCCCCACCCCACCACCACCCACCCTTACCCCCATCTTAACTTCAACCCACGATACCCCCGCACCCTACCCCCCCTTTACTTTTGTCCACGATACCACCGCACATAATCCGCACCCCCTTTCGTCCTTGATACCTCCACCTCTGCACCCCCCCCAACTCTCAAACCAAATCCCACCCCCTTCACTTTCGCCCACGATACCTTCACACGTTACCCCCTTCCCCCTCCCTCCCTCCATTTCTTCACTTTCGTCCACGATACCTCGGCACATCAACCCCCCCTTTACTTTTGTCCTTGTTACCTCTGCAACCCCCTACCCCCCCCTCCCCTTTTTTTTACCACGTTACATTATCATCCCCCAACCCCCGCTTTACCTCCACACAACAGGTCATACCCATGGCATTATACAATTTGTCCTCGTAAACCACATAAACAAGTACGCATAAACAAAACAGCATCTGTATATGAAATGGACATGTTTGTGACTGGTGTGTGTGTAAGGGGGAAATGTGTGTGAATATAGACAGCAAAGTTCAATAGAAGTTAAAATAAATAGGTTTAATTTCTGCAGGTGAAACTGAACGTCTGACTCTTTCATGTTAATTATGATGGCAGGTTTGGTTGAGATTCACCCTGACAGCTGATTGGCAGTTTCAGTAGTCAACACAGAGGTCAGAGGTCAGCAGTAGTCCAACAGAGACCAAAGCAGATTATGGCACAGGAGGAACTGAAACAGGTTTAGCAGACACTGATGCGGTTTACGCACGCACACACGCACACACACACACACACACACACACACACACACACACACACACACACACACAGACACAGAGGGCATGTAGAGGAGTTAAAGTCAGCTGACCAGAGGAGAGGCTCATATGTATGTGTGTGTGTGTGTGTGTGTGTGTGTGTGTGTGTTTATACATAGAGTCCATGTGTAAATGCGTGTGTGTCTGTTTGTGATGGCGTGTGTGGATATACATGATATACATGTGTGTGTGTGTGTGTGTGTGTGTGTGTGTGTGTGTGTGTGTGTGTGTGTGAGTGAGTGTGTGTGGTGCATTAGAGTGTTCTTGGTAATCTATGCAAGTATCAGTGAACATGATTGTGTATATCTACATTTTGTGTGTGCGCGCCTGTATAACTGTGAGCATCTCTAAGTAAATTAAGAGTATCTAAGTGTGTCTTTAAGTATGTGTGTGTGTGTGTGTGTGTTTATAACTGTATGTGAGTATCTGTGAGCATAAATGTGTGCATCAAAGTGTTTGTGTGTGTACGTGTGTATGTGAGCATTTGTGTGTGTGTGTGTGTGTGTGTGTGTGTGCGTGTGGAGGAATGTGTTTATATATCTTTGAGTATGTGTGTGTGTGTGTGTGTGTGCTTGTATAACTGCATGTGTGTATCTGAGTGTTTGCATGTTTATATAACTGTACGCGAGAATCTGTGAGCATGAATGTGTGTATCAGAGTTTAGTGTGTGTGTGTGTGTGTGCTTATTTAACTGTATGTGAATATCTGTAAGCATAAATGCGTGTATCTGGGTGTTTGTTTGTGTGTGTGTGTGTGTGTGTGTGCTAGTATAACTGTATGTATCTCTTAGCATGAATGTGTGTATCAGACTTGTTTCTTCATGTTTGTGTGTATGTTTGTCCGCTAGAATGTGCGCACACATGTACTGTATCTGCAAGCCTGTGTGCATGCATGTATCTGAGTGTGAGTGAGTGTGTTCAGGCTGTTGTTCAGGTTCGGCACTGCTGCAACACTTGCTGTGATTCAAACGTCTCAAACAAAGAGTAAAATGAGGAAAAGCAAGTAAACACACTCCACACACACACTTGTTTTGTGGCTGCTGTATCACACAGCGTTGGCCTTCTGCACCAGAAACATTCATAAACACACAAATATGAGCCGCTAAACCAACCAGCCTCAGCTATCTGTCCTATAATGTGGCAGTGATCTGTTTATCAGCAAAAAGCACAATATTTCACCCCAAAATTAAATGAATTATGTATAAATATTACAGTAGACTGAATATTAAACATCCAATCACTGTAATACTTAATAAACGTCAAGTCTGCTTGTAAATCGAATCATTTTAACTGTATTATTGTAACAAATACTGTAATATTATTTTTATTTTTCTATTAAAATCACCACAAATTACAGCCAAAATAAATACTAGCATGATTTATAAATACTTATAAGCATACATAAGTTGTTTTTATTTATATTACAGCAATAAAAACATTATTGACAGAACAAATATTCAAAAATGATTCATTAAGTGCCAATTTTCCCCCAGAATTGTCTGCAGGCTCAATGCAAAAGTCATCTGAAGGAGGAAAACGGGTTTAAAAACATCAAGAAATTAATGTCATAATGAAAAAACAACCCTTAATCTGGATTTCCTTTATGCTAAATATATTTTCCCATATTTCTGTTTGATTTTGAGGTGAAATATGATCTATTTTTAGACAGTTTTGCACCCAAGTCTTTAGTTCCTTTAGATTTAAATGCATAAAGAGCTGAAAGCATTCAAACAGGCAATGCATGAGCACAGAAACACATGCATACTTCGACACACACACACACACACACACACACACACACACACACACACACACACACACACACACACACACACACACACACACACACACACACACACACACACACACACACACACACACACACACGACAACATATATATTCATCATAGAGCTACACGGCTGGAGTTTTTGCATAGGCTCTGAACAGAGGGAATCAAACAGTAGCTCAAAACTTATGAAAAATACTGACCAATCACAGAGAGCCGCAAACTAAAGAGGATGATGGGAGAATTCGTTCCAGTCTTCAGTGTTCAGACTTGCTTCACAATGCATCTTGGGTCTGATGTGTGTTTATTAATAATTTTTGCAGATGTTAAATGTGGTATAATCTGAAAGTAAACCTCATGAAGCCATCCAAGAGCACCTCCAGGTCAGATTTCACTCCAAAATAAATCAATAAATAATAATAAATAAATATTTTGCATTAAAAATTGTTTATTTTAGTACTATTATTACTAGCAAAGCACACATAAGCTTTTTTTTCTAATGCCAAATTATTTGAATAATTTATAAACGCATAGAAATCATAATTCAGTAAATAAAAAAGGTTTTATTTGCAGTTTCTGTATATTATGTTTACTAACATATTAGGGGGAAATGGAATATTTAATTAAAGACTGAATTATTTTTATATAGCGTGTTAGTGTTTGATTTACTAGCAAATTTACAATGTTTTACAATAACTTGAAAAAAAGATAATATTAATAAAATGGATATTATTTAATACTATAATATCATTGTTTTATTTTGATAGACATTTACGATGTTTTTCAATTACAATAACTGGAAAAATAACTGAGAATTAATAAAATGGAAAAAAGCTGCAATGAAAAATCTGATATGCTAAAAACACAATTAATTCCTTGCTAATCAATTACAGTGATGCTAAATATTATGTTTTTATTTATTTATTTCTTCTGTAGAAATTTACAGTTACTATAACTGAAAAATATTTTAATGCAAAACATTTTTTTTCTCCCTAATCAATTACAGTAATGCAAATATTATTTATTTATTCATTCATTTATTTTTATAGTAATTTACAAGTATAATAATTGAAGATATAAAAAATGGAAAATAAATGCTGCAATGAAAAATCAGATAATATTTTCCTTGCTAATTAATTACAATGACGTAAAATATTATGTTTTTATTTATTTGTTTGTTTTTATAGAAATTTAAAATTACAATCATTGAAAAATGAATTGATAAAACGGGAAAATAATGCTGCAGATATCTTTAAATGTATATTTCAATGCAAAACATTTTCTCTCGCTAATCAATTACAGTAATGAAAAATATTGTTATTCATTTATTAACTTTTTTATAGTTATTTACAATTACAATAACTGAAAATAGAGAATTAATAAAAAGAAAAAATAATGTTCCAGATATCCTAAAAGCATCTTTTTTCCATGCTAATCGATTACAGTAATTCGAAATATTCTTACTTATTCATATAATAATTTACAATGTCTTGCAATTACAGTAACTAAAAAAAGCGAATTAATACAATGGGAAAAAATGCTGCATTAAAAAATCAGATATCCTAAAACAAATCTTTTCCCCCTTATTAATCAATTACAGTAATGCAAAATATTATGTTTTTATTTATTCATTTATTTTTATTGTAATTTTCAATTACAATAACTGAAAAAAATAAATTTTATATAAGGGAAAAGTATATTGGAATGAAAAATGCAGGTATGCTAAAACATATTTTTTAACTTGCTAATCGATTACAATAATGCAATATATATATTTTTTTACTTATTTTTTTATTTTGAGAAAATTAAAATTTACAATGTTAGAGAAAATAAAAATTCACAATGTTTTCCAATTGCAATATTTATCAAACGAAAACTACAAAATTGGAAAAAACAATGTAGCAGATATTCTAAAATATATATTTCAATGAAAAACATTTTTTTCCCATTTTTTTTATTGTAATCAATTACAATAATGCAAAAATTTTGTTTTGTTTATTTATTTATTTTTATAGAAATTTACAATTACAATAATTGAAAAAAATGAATTAATGAAAAGGGAAAATAATGTTAAAGATATCTAAAAATGTAATGCAAAACTTTTTTTTTCTCTCACTAATCAATTAAAGTAATGCAAAATATTCTAATTTATTCATTTATTTTTATAGTATTTTATAACTACAATAATTGAAAAAAGAGAATTATTTAAATGGAAAAAAATGCTGCAATGAAAAATGAGATATCCTTAAAAAATCGTTTTCCCCTTATTTATCAATTACAGTAATGCAAATTATTATTTATTTACTTATTTTTTAAATTTATATGGAAAATTTACATTGTTTCTAAATTGCAATAACTGAAAGAGAATTTATAAAATGGAGAAAATAATGTTGCAGATGTCCTAAAATATATAATTATTTTAATGCAAAACCTTTTTTCTCTAATCAGTTACAGTAATGCAAAATATTTATTTATTTTTTCATTCATTCATTTTTATATTCTGGAGTGAATTTATAACCATCGTATTTTCATGAGATTTACCCAATGGAAATCCTCAAACACCAGTGATTAATTCTAAAAAAACTAACGGCAGGATTAATAAAAAAAATAATCTGTTACCCATAATTCCTTTCTGCAGGCCCTCTGCTCAGATCGCAATGATATCCAGTGCCAGAGATGAACATAAAGAGCGCCGTCCGCCAAATAGCGATTATTGCATTTCCATTGACGAGTACAAAACCAAAAAAAAGGGGAATATTCTTGACATAATTCTCATTTTCAGGAGCTTAAGTGGACGACAGGAGAGGTTAGTGCTTTCGACAACACAAACATGCACTCGATCTCTGTATAAATACCACAGATTCACTTGGAAGAGTAGGACACTCACTTAGAGGAAGCATGCAAATGTCTAAGAGGAAAAAAAAAACATCAATTTCTCCTTAAGAAATCCTTCATCCCGTAGATTAGATTGACGCTCCAAAGTCTCGGTATGGCTTCGTTCACCTCCGCGTATTGCCGTAGTACTTTTTTGTAGTCAGAAAGGGGAAATTCTTTCATATAAAAATGAGGGGAAACGTACACTGCTGTAAAAATATCTGTTAATCAACAGTGTTTTCCATTTATTTACGTTTGAGAATTGTATTATAGGATGTTTGATGAGTTTTGATGTTGGAAATTCAACTCGTCAGTTTAACAAAGTGACTTTTATTGACATCCAAAATTAAAAAGTGCTCAGGGGTGGCTTAAATAACGTGTCGGTGCTCTTTGGGTAAGACATTCATCAGAATAAACAGCAAAAATGAGTCCAAGGCACTGGAAAAATGTGGGAAAAAAAATGATAAAGCCTTAATTGACATGCCTTGGCGCAGTTTTAAGGAATAGCCATGTCAATAAAGGCTTTTTAATATTTTATTTCCACATTTTTTGAGTGCCTTGGACTCATTTTTGCTGTTTATTTGGACTTTTACTGACATTTTAGTAGTAATAATTAATTATAATTATTTATATATATATATATATATATATATATATATATATATATATATATATATATATATATATATATATATATAATAAGGTTTCTGTAGCATTATATACGACACCAATCCAGACAATATAGCACTTTAAACTATTAAAAATGTTCATAAAAGTCTTTTTTTTTAAACTTGTCAGGGTTAAAAGTTTTTGAAAGAAAGATTAAGATCCCATAATGCAATTTAAACGCATAAAAACATATGGAAAAATGCTAATGAACAGATATTTTAGATACAGAGAGAAGAAGGTGATGTGGAAAAAATATGAGGAGGCACAGTCACTGACTGACAGGCAGTTAAAAAAAAATAAAGTCACAATTGTTGGCTTATTTTCGATGCTTTTCCAGTTTTTTTCTCTTGCCCGTCCGCTTGGAGAGATCCAAACCTGAACGGATTCCCGCCAAATGTAAAAGTGACCCAGCAGCCTCTTTTAGCTCTTCATCCAGCTCCGCTTTGACCTCATATCGGGGGCTTTTAACCGGAAGAGGGCACTTTACTGTGAGCGGGCGCCTGTGAACGGGCATCAAACGTGGGTTTCTTTCTTCTTCCGAGTCTTCCTCGCTGTGAAATCCTTCACTGCCATCGCGGTGGGCCTGTCCTGTCTCACAGCCCGCTTCATCCAGAGAGGACAGAGAGGAAGAGGAGGAGGAGGAAGAGCGAGACGAGCAGCGCTGGAAGGACGAGCTGCTGCTGCTGTAGTTGTGGTCCTGCTTTGGGTCGCTGCTCACCAAGACTGAGTCCGGCCGAGAGAGGTCAATAGGGCTGTCCGGGTCACCTGTGGAGCACAGCACAAGAACACACACACTCTCAGAAAACTGAAATATTCAGACTCAGAGCTGAAATGTGTTTATACTGTACATCACCATAGTTTGAAATTGAATAATGTGTAATTGCATTAATAATGACAGAAGGAAATATAGATAGTATGAAAGAAAAATGGATAGATGGGAAGACAGAAAGACAAATAGAGTGATAGGAAGAACTAGAAAGATGAATGGATGTACAGACGGACAGGGAATGACAGATACAATTATAGACCAACAGATAAATGATAGAACGATAGATTAATGGATAGATTAATATATTAAATAATTGAACGATAGATAAAACAATAGAAAGATTGACTGGCAG